>NC_139702.1:37083312-37327116 GCF_964188405.1 Protomyctophum parallelum
CAAGGATGGAAAAGGACTGAGAAATGGACTTTGTTAAGTAACAGTGTGGACATTCTTTGAGAACTTAAGAACCTTTCAGTTTGGACAACATTATTCTCCCTCTGGGATGTTTTTCGTTGCCTTTGCAAATTGCCTCATGTTGGCCTATCTGAGCTATGAGCCTGTGGGAAAACAAACCTAATTTCATTGTATACTGGATTTTCCTTCCTTTTATTCTGCACTGCCTCACAATATCCCACCCTATACCTCTCATGATATTACAATACATATATACTATATATCTCTTCAAAATAAAATACTCAAGATACAATATACCGTATAATTCTGTCTTCAGGGGGATACACCTGAGGGGACATACAGTAAAGAATCCTAAATCATGCATGAGAGCTGCTGACAAACCCGGTAGCGTGTTACCCTCCAAGTCACTCTCCAATACCTTGGAGACTTTCATATCATGCCCGAATTGAAATGTGTACCTTTTTTGTTCTTGTTTTTGTCATCCAACGATGAATTACACACAAAACGTTGGCTTGCCTGGATGCTCATTACTACAAATTACCCCAAAAAGTTGAAAAAAAGGAATCCCGCACACTGTCTTCACTATTTTATTGAGCGTTTCGGAAACGTTGCTCAATAAAATGCTGTAAGTGAAGACAGTGTGCGGGATTTCACGTTTGTCTACTTTCTACACCTGTCCTCCGTAAGTGTGCATAAGGTCTTTTTTCTACTACAAATTACCAAAATGCTTCAAACCGAGTTGACCCTGATGAAGGCCCATGCTGGCCGAAATGCGTTGGTCGTTTTTTAAACCTTGTTTTTTTATCTTCATGAAATAAAGGATTTTTCTACTTCAACTGCACAGAGCTGCCTGCACAGAGCTGCCTTGGACCCTCTTTCAAGTTCGCCACCTTCTTACCTCATTCCACATTGATTTTGACTCATTCAAGGTATAGTGCTTTTAAAGAATTCGTGTGCTATTATTTGAAACCCTCTCCAAAGAGCACCTGTCTGCAGTTTTTGTTACATAAAGGACCCACGAAGCTCTTCTTCTTTTCTTTTTTCTGATTCTTCAAACAGCATTAGAAGGCACAGTGGGATTATGGGAAGTGTGTGTGTACGGCACACACAGTAACATTTTCAGAGTTCATTTATCCATGCATTTGTAACTCTGAAAGGTTACAAAATTGAAACAAATGGACCATTTGGTTCCATTTTGTACGCTCTCAGGGTTAAATTAAAATAGACGAATTATACCGTTACCGAGTGCTTATTTGATATTCCTATGTCTGCACACAGTGCACAGCTGTACGTCCATGACTTTCTGGGTCATCTCTGTTTTCCTGTAAACCCCCATGGACCATTACACAGACTTGGTCTGCACCATGGCTAGACCCCAAGACTTTTTCTGCTCCATCGCACATACACACATGCACGCACGCACACTCAAACAGCCACCTCTCCACACACACAAACACACGTTTGTGTGTGAACATTGTGTTGAACCATAATCATAACTGACCTAGCCCTTGCCCTGCATCATTGTTAGGTCGATTTTGTTTAAACAAACACCATACATGAATTTTATTTAGATTAGATTATTATTATCGTAAGAATGATTCCATTATAGCATTGCAACTTCAGTGGGCAGTTCAGAAACCTGTCCACCAGTGACATCATCGATGGGGAATCCAAGCTAATAGAAAATGCAGGCTTTCTATTCCTGAAAAGTTGCAATGCTATAATGGAAGCCATCATTGTTATCTAATTGTTATTTTTTTATCTTGTATTTTTAACAATGATGTCACTGATGGACGGGGTTCTGAACTGCCCACAGCTCTCCTATGAGACAAGGACTGAGTAGGATAAAAAAATTGGTATTTTATCATGACCATTAGTGAGGACTGAGGACCTATTGAAGATAGGTTGAAATGAGGTGAAGTGGTCCTTTAAAAAAGCCTGAAAAAGCCTTTTGTGGTGATGAAGGCTGCAGATTGTTGTCTGGGGAAGCTTTCAATGGAGTCAACAAGTCGGAACATTTTCAAATAAAAACACTACATTCAAGCTGTTTATGTTGGGATATGGGCCAACATCTCAATAACGGTCGGGTGCATCCCTAGTTTTGGAATAAAGAGGCATTGATTTTTTCCAATTCAGAGTGTTTATAAACCTTTTTTTCAGAATGGCCAAAATTATTATATATTTTTAAATACAGAATGAGATCATATTAACACCGGCTATCGGCAATAACAGTAATTAATTCTTTCGGATATCTACAGAGAGTGCCTCACCGGTACATCCCCAACTGTAACCCTTACCCTAACATGATGAAACTGCAGTCAAATATAATTGGGGACAAAATTTTTGTCCGCAATTAGACACGCATCCCCAGTGGACTGGTTTGATGCGAACAATTTGTCCCAAAATAGCGTATATTTATGACAGGAACACACGCACGAACGCATGCATGCACACACAAACACACACACACACACACACACACACACACACACACACACACACACACACACACACACACACACACTCACGCACGAACCCATGCATACATGCACGCACGCATACACAGTATATATATATACAGTAACAACAGACTTGCAGATAAAAGTTTCTGGGACAGTCTCTTCTTTTAGTTCTTCCCTGACCACGCAGGCCTCTTTCTACCCCAGCATCTTCCTCAGAGCCTGCACTGATGTTTGAAAGAGAAAACATTCAGCACTCTACCAGAATACAAGTTCGTAAAGTCGCCTGCTCCACTTCATCAGAAGCTTTCCTGCATTGCTGAGAAGGATGAATGCCACACAATCAGCTTGAAAATGGTATGCGCAGGTGCGCACGTGCACACACACACACACGTGCACACACACACACAGAAGGTGACAGATGTACAACTCCACTTGTTCCTGTCCCCTCTGACCTCCCTCCTTCTTGACCAACAAACCCCCCCATCTCGCTGCATGTCTCCTTCAGCCACAACTTACCTCCCTCAATCTCTACATTCTAGCAAGCTAATGCTCGTCCTCTCTCATCACCTTCTGCCTCTCTACGCCCCCCCCCCTCTCTCTCTCCCCCTCTCTCCCTCTCTCTCCCCCCTCTCCCCCCTGTGCCAACTTCCTCTTTCTTACACCTCCTGCTGTCTACCCAATGCACTGTTCTCTGCCTTCTGTCTTCTGCTGTCTTTTTTACAACAACATACAGAATAACTGAGACACACACGCGCGCACGCACATACGCACGCACTCATGCTCACATGCGCACACACACACACACAGCATAACCATACACGTGTGCACAGAACGACATGTGAATTTATGCACACACACACGCACACAGTGAGGATAGGATAGACAGATACTCCATGTTCCATCCTCTTGTCTCCTCTACACACCTTTGTTCCTGTCGCTTCGCTCCCTATCTATCGGCTCAATCGTACCCATGTCATCACACACACACACACACACCCCCACCCACCCACCCACCCACCCACACACACACACACACACACACACACACACACACACACACACACACACACACACACACACACACACACACACACACACACACACACACACACACACACACACACACACACACACACACACTAAAAAAGCCTTGCCCTGACTCTATGGGGTACAAGCTGACAGATGTAGCCCCCCTCCCCCACACTGTGGGTGCTCAGCAGGTACAGTCACAGCTGTGCAGCCCTACCTGTCTCATGGATATTTCATGCGATGAAGCAGCGGCGGACCAACCGCGTGGCGCCGCGGTGGGCAGAGCAAAGCTGCACAGTGGGCGTTGTGCCACCCGCTCTGATCCCATGATGCAACACGGTGAAGCACCTCGCCGTTCATTTAACCCTTTAAGACCATAGAGGTATAAAGGATAGAGGACTGCCCCGCCCCCTGCTATTCATTAAGACCATAGAGTTATAAAGGATAGAGGACTGCCCCGCCCCCTGCTATTCATTAAGACCATAGAGTTATAAAGGATAGAGGACTGCCCCGCCCCCTGCTATTCATTAAGACCATAGAGTTATAAAGGATAGAGGACTGCCCCGCCCCCTGCTATTCATTAAGACCATAGAGTTATAAAGGATAGAGGCCTGCCCCGCCCCCTGCTATTCATTAAGACCATAGAGTTATAAAGGATAGAGGACTGCCCCGCCCCCTGCTATTCATTAAGACCATAGAGTTATAAAGGATAGAGGACTGCCCCGCCCCCTGCTATTCATTAAGACCATAGAGTTATAAAGGATAGAGGCCTGCCCCGCCCCCTGCTATTCATTAAGACCATAGAGTTATAAAGGATAGAGGACTGCCCCGCCCCCTGCTATTCATTAAGACCATAGAGTTATAAAGGATAGGGGACTGCCCCGCCCCCTGCTATTCATTAAGACCATAGAGTTATAAAGGATAGAGGACTGCCCCGCCCCCTGCTATTCATTAAGACCATAGAGTTATAAAGGATAGAGGACTGCCCCGCCCCCTGCTATTCATTAAGACCATAGAGTTATAAAGGATAGGGGACTGCCCCGCCCCCTGCTATTCATTAAGACCATAGAGTTATAAAGGATAGAGGACTGCCCCGCCCCCTGCTATTCATTAAGACCATAGAGTTATAAAGGATAGAGGCCTGCCCCGCCCCCCTGCTATTCATTAAGACCATAGAGTTATAAAGGATAGAGGACTGCCCCGCCCCCTGCTATTCATTAAGACCATAGAGTTATAAAGGATAGGGGACTGCCCCACCCCCTGCTATTCATTAAGACCATAGAGTTATAAAGGATAGAGGACTGCCCCACCCCCTGCTATTCATTAAGACCATAGAGTTATAAAGGATAGAGGACTGCCCCACCCCCTGCTATTCATTAAGACCATAGAGTTATAAAGGATAGAGGACTGCCCCGCCCCCTGCTATTCATTAAGACCATAGAGTTATAAAGGATAGAGGACTGCCCCACCCCCTGCTATTCATTAAGACCATAGAGTTATAAAGGATAGAGGACTGCCCCGCCCCCTGCTATTCATTAAGACCATAGAGTTATAAAGGATAGAGGACTGCCCCGCCCCCTGCTATTCATTAAGACCATAGAGTTATAAAGGATAGAGGACTGCCCCGCCCCCTGCTATTCATTAAGACCATAGAGTTATAAAGGATAGAGGACTGCCCCGCCCCCTGCTATTCATTAAGACCATAGAGTTATAAAGGATAGGGGGCGGTCTACTTCCGCATTTTTTCGATTTGGACACCAACATGTTTAACTCCAGCTGCACTGGGTTTCCTCGTGATAAATGCACGGGCCCGCCTGCAGTTCCAGCTCTGACCAGTAGGGCTCAGCGCTTCAATGCTGGCCAGCCTTTCTGGGGGCTTGGTTAAGACCAACCTGGAAAGCATCCATGTCAGCGTAGATCTTATTAGAGCCATAGAGGCCTAGAGGGTATATGCGCATGCATAAAGTGAGTGTCAAATTGAATGGCAAAGTGAGTGGCAAAATGAGTTTAAAGGGATTGTGACATTAAAAAAAAGTTTTTGGAATTGTTCTTGTTTTTTTTAGGTTTTCTAATCTCAATTGCACCCAAAAAACATGAACTTTTAACATTCAGTAGATTTTCTGTGATCTGGGGTTTTCTGGCTCAAACAGGTGCTCTGATTTGCCGGCAGTAAGTGACATCACTTACTGCAAATCCCATATATGTCAATGGGATTTGCCAGCAGATGTCACTGTTTCACTGTGTTGCCTGTTTTCATTGTAGCTCAAAAGGCCCAAAAAACCCCAAAGAAAACTTCAGACCACAGAAAATCCACTGAATGTTCAAAGTTCAGGTTTTTTGGGTGTAATTGAAGTCATAAAACCTAAAAGAAAAAAGAAAAATAAATGAAAATGAATGTCATAAAACCTTGTTGTCGTTTAACGTCGTTGAATGCAATCACATTTTTTTAGTTGGATGTATGTCAAGGTCAGAAGTATTTTTATTTTCCACTCAATAGGCGTTCCCGCATAACTTCTGGGTCACGCACCTACCCTCTATATTTTGGCTTATCAAATATAACAGATACAAGCTCATATAGCGTCACTTCATGCCTCGCTATATGTGCTTGTTTTTAACCCAAATCTTTGTTTCTATAGGGTCCCTCCCTGGAACAAAATATTTTGATGGGGGTCAGCGGCCAAATACATCATCAATTTTGGTGGTCCTTGATATGAAAAACCGTTTCATAAGGTATTTGCAGAATCAGCCTGAGGTCTTAATGGGTTAACTCCGAGAGTGTACCGATGGAACCAGATGGACCCGTAAGGTTCCATCGGTACACTCTCAGAGATATAGGTGGCGTAAACGAACATGGAGGATGTTACTGCACGTGTACAGTGCCACCACATAGTGTAGAAGTGGGTCATCGCCGCATCCCCTCGGCGGTATATGCAGCACTTCTGCCATGATTACCCCTGGGGTGGTACGAGTCAGCAGGGGGGAAAGACAAGCATGTGGTTGGTACGCTGCGACCAGCTATTAGCGGACAACAGCTTTCCTACTAGGCCTATACAAGTTTTATGAAAAAATACCTTTTACCAAGGGGGCAGAAACTCCAGCGTGTATTTTCATGTGTTCCATAAAGTCCACCATATACTGTAGATGTTACACTGTTTTGTGCAACAAACAGGACATATATACTATATAGGTATATCCATCAATGGTTTTGTATTTACTACTACTTGGTCTCAGCTAATAATGTCTTCTATAAATATATACGGTAGAAGAATGGAATGATGCCAAATTGAGAAAATAGAGAGGTGAAGAGGAAGAAAATAGAATGAAAGAATAAAAAAATTATCATTAATGAGCAGTAATTAGTCATTAATGAGCAGCATAAAACATTAACATGCTGATTCAAATAGATCTTCCCGAAGACACACACAAAGACACATGCATGCACACATGCACACACACACAAACACGCACACAGTTATGACACTATACAAGTATAAATCACCCTGCAATGGCAAGGACTGCATAGGACTGACATTGTAGTGGCAATGTAACACAGCATATGGTGGTGTGACATGTTAAGTGTTGATGGATGGGCGCAGCTTAGTACATGTTATTCAGTACTGGTTTAATAAGGACAGCTGAATCCCAATTTGCAGCAGAGTGTGAATAGTGGCAGTTAGGAGAGTGGAATATTACCTCCATTATGAAGTCTGAGTGGTAGTAGCTATAGGATAGCTTAGAAGAATAAAAAAGAAGCGTTGAACTTTGATGAGGTAAAAGGGGGAGACCAGATAAGGAGATTAAAAAACATACAGAATGTGGACCAAAAGATAAGAAAGAAAATGTAAGGGGGAGAAACTATAGACCAAGACATGGAGATTAAAAGTTCTCCCTACACCTCCCTATTTTCTTCCCTGTTCTTCTCCATTCCCTCGTTTTCTCCCTCAATCTACATGTCCCCCAGGAGAGCGAGGCAGAGAGAGAGAGAGAGAGAGAGAGAGAGAGAGGACAGAGAGAGAGAGAGAGAGAGAGAGAGGACAGAGAGAGAGAGAGAGAGAGAGAGAGAGAGAGAGAGAGAGGGAGAGAATGACACGTCTTCTGTCTGCCACTTCACATTAAACGATAGCAGGCATAGCCAGTCAGACCCAGATGGCCCCGGGGAGAAAGATTGGCACATAGTGGAGACTTTTATAAAGCACTAGGCTACATTACTGCAATACAGCCATCTGCATTTAGAATGGACCCTCCACAGCTCTTGCCCTAGAAGTAGGTTAGTGTTAATGTCTGCCTGCGACGCGTTGGGACCATTCTGTTCTATACACAGTAAAACCCTGATTGTTATAACGCAGAGAGTGACAAATGGGTAAATGAACACTGAGGACCTGCTGCGTACCAATGTGTTATAAAAACGCTCCACACGTCCCAAACTTTTCTCCCTTCTGGCTCCAAAACTATGGAATGCACTTCCCATTGCAATCAGAACTGCAGACCCAATCCCAATCTTCCGGCGTAACAACACGAGATACTTTTCTTTTTGTATTATTATAAATATTATTCTCTGGTATCGGTATTCGGTATCGGCTATTATGGTATTTGGTATCGGCTATTATGTATGATTTCTTATATGATGTATTATGTTTTTTTGTAAATAAAGAGGCTTGTGGTCACAGTATATGAGCAATCATATTTCCTAACAAGCATGGGGCATTTTGATGATGTTAATTTAGTTGTTGTTTTTTTAAACAGGGTTCATTGTCTCTAAGCTTGGCCCAAAAGGTTATGCGTGGTTTGGAAGGTCAGATCATTACTCATCAACAACAGCCATTTAAATTATTGATTCGTAAAGGGTTTTCCCAGGGCATCAGCATTGCCAAATGCAGGTAAAGGTGGGTGTGTGCGTGCGTGCGTGGGTGGGTGTGTGCATGAGTGCGTGCCTGTGCGTAGGTGTGTGGGTGCACGTGAGTGCATGTGTGTGGTGCTTGAGACGGTGGAATATTTTTAACTATACAGCTCTCAGATCAATATGTTCACTCTTTTATTGGTCCAGATCTACTAGGCTACTGTACGTGATGTGTTTACAGAGTCCATCTGGAGCACCAGCACACTCCACAGCTGAGGAACAAAAGATAACGTCTGTAGTTCCCACTGGTGCAAAGTAACTAAGTACATTACATGTACTTAACTATTATTTTGGTGGGATATGCACTTGAGTGTTTCCAATGTTTCCAATTCTACTCCACTACATCTCAGAGGCAAATATTGTTCTTTTACTCCACTACTTTTATTTGAGAACTTTTAGTTACTTTGTAGGTTTTGATTATTATAAAACATACATTAACCACTTCAGCCTTATACATTTCGGCCATTTGAAAATAGCCAATCTACAATAGATCTGCTATTTTCAAAAGATTGAAAACTTGAAATGGGACACTCTGCATAGTATGTACTTTCTACTTTTGGTACTATAAGTACATTTTGAGTTCCAGACTTTTACTTGTAATGGAGTATTTCCACACTGCATTATTGATACTTTTAAGTACAAAATGTGAGTACTTTTTCCACCAAGTTGCGAACCATGGGCGACCGGGCCTTTTGTTCGGTGGCCCCTGACCTGTGGAATGCTCTTCCGGAACAGCTCAGAGCACCACAGTCTACGGACACTTTTAAGAGAGGACTTAAAACTCACCTTTTTAGTAAAGCTTTTTCATAAATTTGTTTTTAACTGCCCTCTGCCTTAGCCTATATGTTATGTTTTTCTTTTATTGATTTTTGTTTTGTTTTCATTTCATTGTAGCACTTTGAGGTTCACTAGAATGTAAAGTGCATTATAAATAAAATCCATTATTATTATTATTATTATTATTATTATTATTACCACTGGTGTTTTCATACAGTTTTGTGTATTGGAGTTTCATTTCAATGAAGTTTCAGTGCATTGCATCTGCTTGCTTCAATACACAAACCAACAAATAATTAATTTGATAGGGAGGCAAGCATTTTAGTTTCTTGAATTTGTCATCTGTTTTTTTGTTTGCTTGTTTGTTTAGATAACATTCACATAAAACGTGACTGAACCTCACCAAAAGTACAAAAAAAGAAAATGCAATATACTTTCAATGACATACAGGGACGTTTTTATTTTGTTTTAAATTGCCCACTTTTTTCTCCCAAAATAAAAGAGAAATGGAGTGAGAGTGTGTGCACCGAGGCGGAGAATTTGACACACAATGTTGCAGTGCACAAGTTCAATGCCATCCCTCACGCAGAGACAGCACAGCGCGGGAAACATGACAGCTACTCAGACCTCAGTGGCGCTCCAAGGCCGCAAAAAAAATCACTTTCTATCCCACCAAAACACAATGTAGCAGCTCAATCAGAAGCTAAGTACTACACAGTAGTAGTGGCACGCACATGCAGGAATGCATTGGACGTGACTCTAAACAGAACGATCCTAATGTTCTTACCGAAGCGAAAGGCTGGATGATGGTGGATACAGCACGACGCAGAGCTCCAGACTGCCATGCATAAATAAACCATGACCATAAATAAAAGTCTGGCGTTACATTGTATTGGCGTTGACACCGCTTGACTCGACGCGCAGGCTGGGACATCCGTCTTTCCGTTGTGAGCGGGGCTGACACTAACACTCAGATGAGCTTGTGCACAGTATGTGTAGGTAGTGATATAAGTTCTCATTACGCACACACAGGGTACGGGGATTGTGATGCATGCGAAAACCATTTAGCGAAGCACTTGGGTCGGGATAGGCGAGCGTCGGGACGCCGTGTTTGGGCTCTACATCACTCGGCAGACACCTCAACACCTCTCCTCGTCCTGAAGAAAAGCTGACTGGTATGCTTGATAGAAGGCTGAAGCCATTGCATTTGCTCTATGGAAGATATGACAATGCTATCAGTCCGTGTGTGTGTGTGTGTGTGTGTGTGTGTGTGTGGACGCAATTTGTCATAGCTGTGAGGGTAATGGCACAGTTGTCGTGGCAGCAGAAATGGCAGGCATGCATCACCCTATGACCTCTACTATAACAGACCCCCATCACTTCAAAAACACACACACACACACACACACACACACACACACACACACACACACACACACACACACACACACACACACACACACACACACACACACACACACACACACACACACACACACACACACACACAGTTCGAACATATTGACCATTGAGGTGCTCACTGTTCACTCGGCCCCTCATCTGTGTTATTAGTACAAATAGGTTCATCTGAACCATGGACTTCTCCTGGTTGTAAGCATTGATTGTCTCCACCAGGCCGAACGCATGTGGGGAGAGTATGTTTTGCACTCCGTCCGTCCGTGTGTCCGTCCGTCCGTGTGTCCGTGTGTCCGTGTGTCCGTGTGTCCGTCCGTCCGTTAGCAGCTAATCTCGGCCACCGTTAACCCGGTCGATGCCAAATTTTGCACACACACTCCCTGGATGCCAACGATGAACCTCTGCCCCAAACTTTCCAGAACGGCCTGTTATAGCGCCACCAGGAGGCCGCTTTGTGCAAAACAAGTTTTTGCACAGTACACCTACAGATTCTGTCCAAACATCACGCAAATTGGTACACAGTCTCTCTAGAGCCATTCAACGAAACGGGTCTTTCAGATTTCTCAGACTCCATCCTGATTGGTTAAGATTGGCTTCCAAAGTTCACAGGAGTGCTCAGTTTCAAACAAAATGCTGCAAATCATGAACACATCGCATGATTTCCTTGAAATTGTGCACCCACATTCCCACTAGGCCGAGGACGAAATGCCACATGAACAATTTCAACTCAGCCTCAAGGTGGCGCTATAACTGGCCGAAAAGTGTTTTTACCTCTAACTGCACGAATCTGTGGATCACTTTGTATGCCAACTCCCTAGAGGCCAAGGAAAAACCTTTGTCTGGAATTTTTCACATCTGCTCTTTATAGCGCCACCAGGAGGCCCACATATGTAAAACACATTTTCTATTATTACTCCTTCAGATTTTATCCAAATTTCACGCAAATCGGTACACATGATCTCCATAGTCATGTGATCAACACAGGTTTGTTTGATTTCTCATATTCCATCCTGATTGGCCACGATTGGCTCCTACAGTTTTCAGGAGTAGCAAATGGCCACAACTCCTCACGAGTCAACGCAGCGTCCGATTGCGATGAAACTGTGCACGCATATTCCCACTAGGCTGATGAAGAATCCTGGTGGAGACCTGTGCCGATTGGCACTTTATTCAATATCAGGTTGTCACATACAATCAAATGAAATATCCATCCCTGATGATGTCACATGCTCCATCCCTGATGATGTCACCTGGGGTGTAACCAACACACTGACGGGAGATGCGCGATTCCATATACAGTAGTTAGTTAACTGCGACGTTCGTATTATTATTATTATTAGAATATTAATACAACAATACTTCAGCCCTATACAGTATATACTGTCCACATGCAGTACAGTCCCAAAGCCAGAGACATGTCATGCAGCCAAGAGGTTATATCTTTGACGTTATCCTGCTCCTCCATTGATGAATGCTGGGAAGCCAGCTGTCTGGATGTGGCAGGAGTCCCCAGGGTGATTTTCTGGGGAGATGGTTTCTGGTTCAGAGCGCTTCACTGCAATGCACGTAAATACTCCACGAGTCCAAAAAAAAGTTAGCCTTGCATTCATTCTTAATGGTGTGGCTTCCGAGCGAGCGAGCGAGCGAGCGAGAGAGAGAGAGAGAGAGACAGAGAGAGAGACAGAGAGGCTCTCTTAATGGCACCACAAATTAAGAATGTGGCCTGCAGGGCGATGGCATTAAAGAGATATTATGCTGAATATTACAAAATGCAGATGCAATGGAGTCCAAGGTTAAAGATTAATCAGGGGTCGATTCTGTTCAAGGGTGAATTTTCAGCAGGGGAATAATATTACTCTCCTTAACAGGGATCAAGCTGAAATCAGCTGTGTGACACACACATGCACACACGCACGCACGCACACACACACACACACACACACACACGCCCACTTGGCAGTTTGGCTGTGATGAATTTTAAAGAACCCTCACCGAATGGAGGCAGATACGCCTCATTGGTCAAATGGGCTTCCACAAGCAGTGCATGCCAAGGCCCTGGCACACGGGGCGCACGCGCGCGCACACACACACACACACACACACACACACACACACACACACACACACACACACACACACACACACACACACACACACACACACACACACACACACACACACACACAGACTGATAGAGTAACATGAAAGCAATCAGTGATGGTTCAGCCATCCACCTACTGACTCATCCAGACAGACAGTCATGGATCTCAATTACTCTCTCCCTCTCTCCACACTTTACATATATTTTGTCCTCTGTTTTAATCACCTATTTGCTCTGTCTTTTCCTCTTATCTTTCTGACCTCTTGTTTCCTCTCAATCCCCTCACCTCATCATCTTTCCATCCACCCCTCTATCTTTCACCTTCTCTCTCCCTCCGTAAATCCCTCGTCCCCTCTCTGTCACCTCTAACTGTCACCGCTACTTATAACCGTCTCTAAATCCTCCATTCGCTGTCCCTGCAGTGCACAGTCAAATCTGGAGGAGTTAAGTTTACTCAGTAAGTGTAAGAAATGGATCCGTATGGGTACATTTCTTGCCGGTTTTCATACCGTTTGTCGTTGCTGCGGTGGGAATTTGCATTTGAACACTGTGCCCATTCACAGGGGTTATAACAACACAGGCCGGTCCCTCAATCCAGTCTGAGCGCAACAGCAAACACATGGATGCACCAAAAAATACAAATGCCATCTATGAACGTGCACGACAAAACACAACATAACACGAGAGCGAGCACACACACACACACACACACACACACACACACACACACACACACACACACACACGTCTGTGTAACCATCTAAAAGTGAAAAGAGAGGGTCTAATGACAACAGACAGACAATAATGACAGACACAGGCGTGCACGGTGCGTGCACACACATCCACACCCGTGTGTCTTTTCTCTCAGAGTATAGATGGGGTAAACAGTGATGTGTGTCTGAGAGTGTCAGCGAGGTGTCAACGCACTATGTTTGACATGTCACTCAGCGCAAACAACGGCCCCGAGCGCATCCATCCAGTGTGCGCGCATTTGTGTGCATTTATGCGAATGCGCCCAATTGTATGCATCTGCGTGCGCGCGTGTGTATGTGTGCATGCTTGTCCCTGAGCTGTCCCTCTTAGGAGGAGACGCCAGTCAGCGTTTAAGTGAAGGAGCAGAGCAAATGAAATATTGATCTCTGATAAGACATGAAGTACCACACGTCGACAGCTCTTCTATATTTGGATAGCCTACATGTATGTCCATATATGTGTGCGCGCATGCGCGTGTGAGTGTGTGTTGGGGTCGCTGCCAGTGCATGGAGTGCTCTTTGAGCCGGGAGAGAGTTGGCAGACAATTCCGAATAATCAAAGTTCAGGTTGGTTTGACTTCACGGTGTGTGGATATTGCTGTATTGATGTTTGATGTTCTAGGCTCCATGTCTGTGAATCACGCCCGGCCCAGCGAGGTGCCAAGAAAGTGCTTATAATGGCAGAACACAGCTTGGCAGAATTGACATTCATAAATGCTTAAGAAACCAAAAAAAGATCACTGCGGCATTCATTTGCCATTATATTTATATACCTCTAAAGCCAGGGCTGCCATTAAGCATTTTCCACCCCAGGACACAAATGAGAAATAAATCTTGTGTCCTGGAACCCAGCTTCATAAATCATATTTATATTTATTTAATATATTAGTAAATTGGCAGTGCCCCATGCGTGTGTCAGCAATACATTTGCAAAGTGTGTGTGTGTGTGTGTGTGGGGGGGGGGGGGGGGGGGGGGGATCTGTCAGTGATATTTTAATGTCTTGGAACTGATGTTCCTGGTGAGTCACTCATCACACGGCATCCTCTACATCCTCTAGTCTACATCCTCTACATCCTCTAGTCTACATCCTCTACATCCTCTAGTCTACATCCTCTACATCCTCTAGTCTACATCCTCTAGTCTACATCCTCTACATCCTCTAGTCTACTTCCTCTACATCCTCTAGTCTACATCCTCTACATCCTCTAGTCTACATCCTCTACATCCTCTAGTCTACATCCTCTACATCCTCTAGTCTACATCCTCTACATCCTCTAGTCTACATCCTCTACATCCTCTAGTCTACATCCTCTACATCCTCTAGTCTACATCCTCTACATCCTCTAGTCTACATCCTCTAGTCTACATCCTCTACATCCTCTAGTCTACTTCCTCTACATCCTCTAGTCTACATCCTCTACATCCTCTAGTCTACATCCTCTAGTCTACATCCTCTACATCCTCTAGTCTACATCCTCTACATCCTCTAGTCTACATCCTCTACATCCTCTAGTCTACATCCTCTACATCCTCTAGTCTACATCCTCTACATCCTCTAGTCTACATCCTCTACATCCTCTAGTCTACATCCTCTACATCCTCTAGTCTACATCCTCTACATCCTCTAGTCTACATCCTCTACATCCTCTAGTCTACATCCTCTACATCCTCTAGTCTACATCCTCTACATCCTCTAGTCTACATCCTCTACATCCTCTAGTCTACATCCTCTACATCCTCTAGTCTACATCCTCTACATCCTCTAGTCTACATCCTCTACATCCTCTAGTCTACATCCTCTAGTCTACATCCTCTACATCCTCTAGTCTACATCCTCTACATCCTCTAGTCTACATCCTCTACATCCTCTAGTCTACATCCTCTACATCCTCTAGTCTACATCCTCTACATCCTCTAGTCTACATCCTCTACATCCTCTAGTCTACATCCTCTAGTCTACATCCTCTACATCCTCTAGTCTACATCCTCTACATCCTCTAGTCTACATCCTCTAGTCTACATCCTCTACATCCTCTAGTCTACATCCTCTACATCCTCTAGTCTACATCCTCTAGTCTACATCCTCTAGTCTACATCCTCTACATCCTCTAGTCTACATCCTCTAGTCTACATCCTCTAGTCTACATCCTCTACATCCTCTAGTCTACATCCTCTAGTCTACATCCTCTACATCCTCTAGTCTACATCCTCTACATCCTCTAGTCTACATCCTCTAGTCTACATCCTCTACATCCTCTAGTCTACATCCACTACATCCTCTAGTCTACATCCTCTACATCCTCTAGTCTACATCCTCTACATCCTCTAGTCTACATCCTCTAGTCTACATCCTCTACATCCTCTAGTCTACATCCTCTACATCCTCTAGTCTACATCCTCTAGTCTACATCCTCTACATCCTCTAGTCTACTTCCTCTACATCCTCTAGTCTACATCCTCTACATCCTCTAGTCTACATCCTCTACATCCTCTAGTCTACATCCTCTACATCCTCTAGTCTACATCCTCTACATCCTCTAGTCTACATCCTCTACATCCTCTAGTCTACATCCTCTACATCCTCTAGTCTACATCCTCTACATCCTCTAGTCTACATCCTCTACATCCTCTAGTCTACATCCTCTACATCCTCTAGTCTACATCCTCCTTCATTCATTCAAAATAAGCTGCTACTGACTAGAAGAAAGACCTGAGATGTTTTACATTGTCGCTGTCGGTTGGAAACCTTGCAATGTGTGTGTCCTAAACTGCTACACTTTTCAGGAAAAGAAAAAGATGAGACTTTGTTCCTATATAGATCCCGGTAGTTATCATTTTGCCACAAGCTCACGTTAAAGGTTTTATTTGTTAGATATTTGTGAAACCCTGTAGTCAGACGTTAACGAATTTCAACCTGGTGCATGTCATGAAAATTTGCAAAACTTTTTTTTTAAGTCAAAAATAGCATAAGATCTTATATAGATGATCTATAAGCCTATTTTCATTATATCTTTGTGTGACACTGTCCTACTAGAAAGTTAAATAGGGCATTCATTTATTAACAAACAAACAAACAAAAAAAAGTCCTGCCAAACAACAACACTATCCAGTCCCATAGATGAAGAAATGAGACTCAAAGTCTTGAGCTTTGTAACTCCTTACTGCCCTGAAAAATGAACCGTATATTGATCCATTCATTATCAATGCAATTAGACATCAGAAACTCATTTATTAAAAGTGGCAGTGGATATGTGATTACAAAATAAAATATCCATATTCGTGCATTGGCAGAGAACATCATAGGACGCTCCCTAATCCCAGTCAGAAATATAGAACTCAAGCTGCACAACGTTTGCTGTCGGCCAGAAACCTCAATTATCTCCATAATTTGACTTTTTTGTAATTTAATGCCCTACTTCATCATACTACATAGTCACACAAAAGTAGCAACAATAGGAGATGTAGAAGCTCACAAGGGGGCGCAATGCGAAGCATCGTGAGCTTGTAAATCAAACATTTTTGAGGGAAAGTGAAAGTGGTCAAGTCTGTGTATTTGGGTTTTATAAATATTCAACCGATAAGTATTAACAAGAGCTTGTGACTAAATAAATAATAACTACAATGGATCCTTCAGATCAGAGACGTTCTTCTTCTGAAAAGTATAACAGTTTTGGACATACAAGGTTTCCACAGGCGTTTATAAGCAGGGCCCCTAGCATTGTGAGAGCTGCCCCAGCCCTCCCACCGACCGTTCTGCGTTCTGCCTTCCAGGGAAAGGTTCTGCAGACACGCTCCGCTCTGCAAGGCTCTGCAACTGTTTCCTCCCATGGGCTACTCAACTCCTGACCATCCCTCATCCTCAACACATGTAGGCCTATAATCCCCCCCAAAGCACTGCTTCTGAAACCTTTTCATGTCAAGGACCCTTAAAGTAATGTATTCCGAAGACGTTTTGTACCAGGGACACCCAAATCACATTGGGTGTCCCTGGTACAAAACATGCCCACAATTTTCAATTAATGTGACGAGGGGTTATTTTCAAATATCCGATGTACTGTATATAGGGCTAAGGTGGGGTAACTGGGGATCCCCCTGGGATTCAATTTGAAAACTTACAACCCCAACTCCCCATCCTTGCCGTAACTTGACAGTGCCACTTTGTGAGGCACATTGTCTATCGTTTGCACTGTCACGTCTGCAGAACAACCCGCTCTGTCCAAACTGCATTGTTTGTTGCTGTCTTGAAGCTGGAATTGGACCTTGCTGTGGCTGCTTCCCTGTGCCAGGCTGCTAGACAGTGCCAACATGTCCACTGTGGAGGTGAGCTCCAACATTAATTCAATTTCAGGCACATTTTGGAGCAGAGGATGAATTGGGGTTTTGACCCTCCTGCAACACCTCTTGTCAACCGGTCGTGCTTCAATCTACCCAACCACCGTGCATATATATTATATACTGTACATCTGCCAATAGAAGAGCAGGGAGACCATGCACCTCCAACCGCCGCAGTCAGGGCTGGACGGGGTCAAAAATCCGCCCCTGGCATTTGGCCCAGATCGGTCCATGCACCACTACCGGCACGCAGTTAGCAGATACTCTACTGCCCCGCTCCGTCCAGGCACACGCAAACAAACAAGCCCTAATACTACCAGTTTTACTGAAAAATATTCTCTGATAATTACCATAATAATCCTAAAACTGGGAGAAAAATATATATATAATTATTACTTGCGCAAGCAGAGCGTGCAAGTACTGTCTGCGACCGGCTGGGTATGTCGGGGTAAGAATGGTGGTCCCTTATTGGCTGTTGATGGTGACGTAACTAAGGTACTGTAGGCCTACATTTCAAGGTTGCTATAAGGTCAATAACGGGTCTAAAGGATTTAGAACAGCAGTTGGAATAGACATTAGTTAGTTAGCAGTACTTGCACGCTCTTCTTGCGCACTAGTATGCCGACAGAGTGCATTTCAAGTTATCGCACCTCCATATATGGTTGCCTTGTGACATCATGGAGACCCGTATCTCCATATATGGATCTGATCTTGTGACATTATGGAGACCCTTTACGCCTTCATATATGGTCACGCCTTCATATATGGTCACGCCTCGTGACACGTCACACCACCATATATGGCCATCTCCCTAGATCACGACACTAACCCTGGATAACCATACATGGAGAAGACTGAATCATCACCTAGATCAAGCAGTCTCCTGTCTGCCGTCACTCCGGCGGATGCGTGCAAGTTCTCGCCCTCAGGGCATTTTACTGGTATTAACATACAGACTGGTTAAAATATTATTTCTTTCACAAAAAAACTGCATTTTCGTTGAACACACTGAGCCTGGACATAAACAGCTTGAATCATTCATCTGTATTTATACTGACTGGACGCTAAATAAAACTACTCCACTTTATTTGACTTGACTTTCCTTGACTTTCCTTGACTTTATTTGGCTTGGCTTGACTTTTCTTGGCTTCCACATTCTAAAGGTGGGAGGTTCAAGGAAAGGTGAGATCCTGCCAACAGCAAAGTGACGAGGTGTCTTCACTTTAAATACTAACTACCTGGCTTCTCTCCAGGCACAAACACTCTCACTCGCATACTGGATTAATGCACACACACACGTGCACGGACACACGCACACGCTCCTGCGTAGGGACACATAATATAATGTGTCCCTACGCAGGAGCGTGTGCGTGGAAGCATGCACAAATGTATGCATGCAAATCAATATAATATACAAATTATACAATTTCATGTGCTTTTTTTTAGTCTTTGTTGAGGTATTGTGTCATAGTTCAATTGCACTTGCCTGGAATTTGTACTGCATCTATTTACCCCTCCTGACTGTTAAGCAGACGGTTCAGTGTCTTGCTTTAAGGACACCTTCCAATTTCCAAACACCTGCTCTACCTACTGAAACGCAATCCTATTGACACACATGCACATGCACATGCGCACGAGCACACACACACACACACACACACACACACACACACACACACACACACACACACACACACACACACACACACACACACACACACACACACACACACACACACACACACACACACACACACTAAATATAGCTACAGATAGGTTGCACAGTTGCATACAGAGGAATAAAGTAAAGTAGCACTGTAAAGAATAGTTTCCAGTTGTGGGAGAAAATGTAAAAAAAACAAAGAGTCGTATTCTCTGTCTGTGAAAATTGCATGTCATACTCTTTGAATAAAATTTACTTAAAAAAAAAAAAAAAAAAAGTTTCCAGAAGTGCAGTAGCAGAGATCATCGCCTCGTCTCCTCCTCATCACTTAGAGGTTAAAGATAGTGTACACAGCTGTGTGTGAAAGCGTGCAGTCAGTGTGAAAGCATCGCAGATTTTTTTCTCGCGCCATCTCTTCATCATCACTTTCAGAGGTTAAGACATGTGGTGAATGTTTGTGTGTGTGCGAGGCTGCGAGCGTGCGTATACTTACATTACTATACTTGTGAGCGCCAAATGTCTATACAAGTATACAGTATAATTTTATTCTGCTAAAATTTTTCCTGGGACCTCACAACAAAAATGTGTGTTTGAATGGTTAAAAACAATATGTGGGAATTAGGCTTACAATTAGGAAACTTAGTTGGATTTAGGGATAGGATTAACCATTTAGAGGCCTGATTTACATAGCCTAGAAAAAAAGTTAAATAACATAAGCTTGTAATTAGTTAAATAAACAACTCAGGGTTTAGGGTTAGTATTGAAAATGGCAAAACAAATGGTAAAAGTTTTAATCGATAAAATTGACGGCCTAAAATGTAGTACAGTAATACCAAACATGTGTGCGAGTGTGAGCGTGCATAAAGGTTTCGATGCGAGTGACTCAGCTCCACTCAATATGCATGTCTCGTTACCGATCGTGCTCAGAATGAGACTCTCAGTGTAACCTGCTGGGTAGAGAGAGAGACAGGGTGGGAACGGAAAGGGGCGGGAGAGCTGAGAGAGAGAGAGAGAGGCAGAAGGAGAGAGGAGGAGAAGAGAAGAGAGAGAGAGAGAAAAGGAGAGCTGCGAGAGAAAGGCAGAAGGAGAGAGGAGGAGAAGAGAAGAGAGAGAGAGAGAAAAGGAGAGCTGAGAGAGAGAAAGGCAGAAGGAGAGAGGAGGAAAAAGAGAAGAGGAGAAAGAGAGAAAAGGAGAGCTGAGAGAGAGAAAGGCAGAAGGAGAGAGGAGGAGAAGAGAAGAGAAGAGAGAGAGAAAAGGAGAGCTGAGAGAGAGAGAGGCAGAAGGAGAGAGGAGAAGAGAAGAGAGAGAGAAAAGGGGGCGGAAAGGGGATGCAGCAAAGCAGAGAAGGGAGGGAGGATTAGGGAGGGTTGCGGGAGGATTGGAAAAGTGCGTGTGCCGAGCATTTTCTTTTCTCCCTCGATCAGGGGCAATGCGGAGAAGGCGTTAAGATCTGCTGAATTAGCTCAGCCATGAGGCTCAGAGGGCCTCCTGCGATTAGGTCACAGCCAGGAGGAGCAGGAAGTACAGCTTCTGAGGGTGGTGATGATGACGCCAGAGGAAGAGCAGATCCATTCATCAGATAGAGAGGCGTATAGCTGCTGTCTGGGGCGACGGTGGTATACATATAGGTGAAAGCAATAACTTTCCCTGAGGTTGTTTCCGTGCAGTGTACACATACTGAATATATCGTCGCTGTCGGGCAGCAACCTTGCATATTTCTTCTTTTTTTTTTTTACCTAAATGAATGGCTATTTTATGTTTCACAGTGTCGCGCAAAAGTAGCAAAAAATTGCCTTTGTACAGAAGCATGCCATGCTGGGACATGCTTGTGAGCTTGCACATTACATTCATGGAGTTACGTCAAGAGAACCAAGAGCATGCTATCCTCCTGTTTCTGAAAACAGAAATACATTATCCCTGGACCACTCTATAATGACATGCCCAATATACCAGCTTGAAAGTGGATTCATCTGCCTGTGGGTTTTATAAAAATGCAACCAATGTACCCAAAGGTTTTAACAAGAGTTTGTGACTACCGTAAATAAAAAAGGATCCCATTTCCTGAAAAGTAAATGTTTTGGACATGGTTTCCACACAACAGTGACATTATGTCTCTCTTCCTTAAAGACGATGTGTACAACCCCATGCCACCCGTCTCTCATCGAGCATGTTGCCTTCCATGTTCACGTGCATGCTAGAAGCGCACGCGTGCAGAAACGTATCAGACAGTCAGCGGCTTTGAAAGGGGCTCTGGAATGAGAGAGTGACCTTGCCTTGAAGCTGACGTGGACTGCACACACACACACACACACACACACACACACACACACACACACACACACACACACACACACACACACACACACACACACACACACACACACACACACACACACACACACACACACACACACACACACACACACAGTTCCGTCTACTTTAAACACACCTCTCTCTCGCCCCAGAGTCGCTCGTCGGAGCCTTGCATCCGTCATCTGAAAAGCCAAATTCAGTCAAGGATGGTGGACGGCGAAGCTGTGGCTTGAGCGTCGACTGCGCCTCATTGGTTCATTCATCAAAGCCCGGCATTCCTGCATTGGCCTCTCAGTCTCCCACCGGAACCAATTTGTTCGCAGAAACCTCGGCATCGCATCCTGCCACCGCCCTGCCCCGCAGCGTCGAAGCCATGCAAAGGGGAGAACGCCACGTAATTAGTCTGTATGGCAACTCATTACCATCGCCGTGACAAAAAACACGACCTTATCTGGGATGGCCTGCCAAGCTAGTTGGTGTGCAAGTGGCGGTCGAAGGCGGCCAGAGGGGGAGGTAGGGAGGGAGAGAGGGAGGATGTCAAAGGGTTGAAAGGGGAGATGATGATAAGGGTTGTGCAAAAAAAGGGGGGGGGGGGGGGTGAAAGATTACAGATTTGTTATAATTAGGTTTGCTGTCAAGGGTCTGAGGAGAATAAGTGAGAGGACAGAGAGAGAGAGAGGGGGACAGGGGGGGGGGACAGGTGCACACACACACTGTACATACAGATCGGGTGAAAGAGAGGGAGGTAAAATATACAAATGTAGGCATATAGCAGACGCTATTAATCCAGAGTGATTTACAGTAAGCAAGAACACCACATGTACTGTATAAATACATAGAAAATAGTCAAATTAAAAACGCAACCACTGAGTCTGTTAAAAGAAGGCATTCAGGCTGACTGTGTGTGTGTGTGTGTGTGTGTGTGTGTGTGTGTGTGTGTGTGTGTGTGAGAGAGGGGGGGGGGGGGGTGGAGCTTGTGGGAGTGAGGTGATCATGGCTCCGTGAATGCCAGCTGCACACGAAGAGCCACCACGTTCCATCCTGGATGACAGTAATGACAGGGTGGCGTCGAGGCACGCACACCTCCACCCTCTCATTACGACCGGCCCCTTCACAAGGTAACGCACGCACAAACATAAATAACCACAAACACTGCACGACACGCACACACACTGTGTACACCCACCCACATGGACGTGCTTCAAACACATATACAGTACACACGCCTGGCCATAGATATTATACTCCCAACTAGGGGTGCGGAAATTATAATAATCACACTAAATTTGGTGGACAAGTTATTTAAAACCATTGATGCGGCTAATGAATAGTTAATGCATATGCATGCAATAGCTAATGCATCTTCTATTCCAACTCGTAGCGACTGGCGAGACTAAACTAGTAGTTCAGTCAGATAACTCACAAATAGATTTAACCAGAATTGATTATATTAATGAGAATACAAGTGTGCATATAATATTTATTTTTCATCCCTGCTCAGCATAATTAAACAACCATTTTTAAACATTAAGAGCTGCAGGCAGATAGATATAGAATAACAACACCTAAGAAGTCTTGGCTTCATGGGGAACAGAAATAGCAGAGCCCAACGGTGGTGCTGGGGTGGCAGTGGTAGCAAACAGCGCATAACAACCAGGAACTATTACCATATGTGGCCCAATTTGACTGAGGGACTGACATTGGATTTCTTTTTTTACATGAAAGCAGGGAATCTTCAAATTGACATATTGGTTGTTCAGTTTGACTTGAAAAGTTCACTTCTGTGGTCTCTAACATTACACCAATGCTTAAGCATTTATTTCATATTTACATGTCGATTTCAGCTCTGACACTTATTTCAAACATGCTCTGTCTGCCTGTGCTATTAACTCATGTTGGGATATTTTTTTAAATTAATTCCCCTCCTGGAATTTGCACGATGGCAGGCTCTCAGTCAAATTTGGTCACATATGCAGAAGGAATTGATATGAAAAGGGCTGAAAAGCACTGCAGTAGATCACACAGGCCATTTTGGAGCGCAGACCAGGCCTTCTTCCGAGGTGGATGGTCTGGTGACGCGAGCTTAGTTGCAGCCTTATAGTCCCAGCAACGCACATGTCTGACCTGTACACATGTGTGGGGCCCTGCATCCATGCATGTCTGACCTGTACACATCTGTAGGGCCCTGCATCCATGCATGTTTGACCTGTACACATGTGTAGGGCCCTGCATCCATGCATGTCTGACCTGTACACATCTGTAGGGCCCTGCATCCATGCATGTCTGACCTGTACACATCTGTAGGGCCCTGCATCCATGCATGGCCTGACCTGTACACATCTGTAGGGCCCTGCATCCATGCATGTTTGACCTGTACACATGTGTAGGGCCCTGCATCCATGCATGTTTGACCTGTACACATGTGTAGGGCCCTGCATCCATACATGGCCTGACCTGTACACATGTGTAGGGCCCTGCATCCATGCATGGCCTGACCTGTACACATGTGTAGGGCCATGCATCCATGCATGTTTGACCTGTACACATGTGTAGGGCCCTGCATCCATGCATGTTTGACCTGTACACATGTGTGGGGCCCTGCATCCATGCATGTTTGACCTGTACACATGTGTAGGGCCCTGCATCCATGCATGTCTGACCTGTACACATCTGTAGGGCCCTGCATCCATGCATGGCCTGACCTGTACACATGTGTAGGGCCCTGCATCCATGCATGGCCTGACCTGTACACATGTGTAGGGCCATGCATCCATGCATGGCCTGACCTGTACACATGTGCAGGGCCCTGCATCCATGCATGGCCTGACCTGTACACATGTGTAGGGCCCTGCATCCATGCATGTCTGACCTGTACACATCTGTAGGGCCCTGCATCCATGCATGTCTGACCTGTACACATCTGTAGGGCCCTGCATCCATGCATGGCCTGACCTGTACACATGTGTAGGGCCCTGCATCCATGCATGGCCTGACCTGTACACATGTGTAGGGCCATGCATCCATGCATGGCCTGACCTGTACACATGTGCAGGGCCCTGCATCCATGCATGGCCTGACCTGTACACATGTGTAGGGCCCTGCATCCATGCATGTCTGACCTGTACACATCTGTAGGGCCCTGCATCCATGCATGTTTGACCTGTACACATCTGTAGGGCCCTGCATCCATGCATGTCTGACCTGTACACATCTGTAGGGCCCTGCATCCATGCATGGCCTGACCTGTACACATGTGTAGGCCCTGCATCCATGCATGGCCTGACCTGTACACATGTGTAGGGCCCTGCATCCATGCATGTTTGACCTGTACACATGTGTAGGACCCTGCATCCATGCATGTTTGACCTGTACACATGTGTAGGGCCCTGCATCCATGCATGTTTGACCTGTACACATGTGTAGGGCCCTGCATCCATGCATGTTTGACCTGTACACATGTGTAGGGCCCTGCATCCATGCATGGCCTGACCTGTACACATGTGTAGGGCCATGCATCCATGCATGGCCTGACCTGTACACATGTGCAGGGCCCTGCATCCATGCATGGCCTGACCTGTACACATGTGTAGGGCCCTGCATCCATGCATGTCTGACCTGTACACATCTGTAGGGCCCTGCATCCATGCATGTTTGACCTGTACACATCTGTAGGGCCCTGCATCCATGCATGTCTGACCTGTACACATCTGTAGGGCCCTGCATCCATGCATGGCCTGACCTGTACACATGTGTAGGCCCTGCATCCATGCATGGCCTGACCTGTACACATGTGTAGGGCCCTGCATCCATGCATGTTTGACCTGTACACATGTGTAGGGCCCTGCATCCATGCATGTTTGACCTGTACACATGTGTAGGGCCCTGCATCCATGCATGTTTGACCTGTACACATGTGTAGGGCCCTGCATCCATGCATGGCCTGACCTGTACACATGTGTAGGGCCCTGCATCCATGCATGGCCTGACCTGTACACATGTGTAGGGCCCTGCATCCATGCATGTCTGACCTGTACACATGTGTAGGGCCCTGCATCCATGCATGGCCTGACCTGTACACATGTGTAGGGCCCTGCATCCATGCATGGCCTGACCTGTACACATGTGTAGGGCCCTGCATCCATGCATGGCCTGACCTGTACACATGTGCAGGGCCCTGCATCCATGCATGCCTGATGTACACACGCTAGTAAGATGCATCTTCCAGTGTCATTATGCTCCTCTAAATATCAGTGTAATAAAGATTTAATAAGTAGCGAGGGTGAGAAAAGGTTAATAACCACCACGCATGTTCATTTTGGATTAAATATGGTGTAATTACAGTAATTTACAGAACCGTGCTCAATAAACCGTGAATCTGTTGCACTTCAGAGATGAGGTCTTCCTTGGTATGTTGCTATTGTCTTATCGTGGGAGGATGGAGGGCTTTAGCTTCTGTTGGAATGAAGACTTTCCGTGATATTGGCCTGGAATGGAAGTCAGGTGACCTCAAATCTGTATTTGCAGATGGGCTGATGGAGTTGCTTTGTTCCTTTGTTTTAAATGGACTTGGCCGACGGCAATAACAGTACTACGCTATACAGGAGAGGAAGTTGTTTGGAAAATAGATTTTCTTTTTAAGATTTATTTTGTGTGTTTGTGTGTGCGCAAGCATGCACGCAATTTACAAACACTGTGCAAAGCAGCACACCAAAACAGCATCTCCTCTATCCTCTGACCTCAACAGCCGTAGCTCGTTTGCTCTGCGGCGACATGGGCATAAAGGCTACGCTTGCATGCGGGCCCTTTGTCTACAAATAATAAAGAACCTTGAACCTTATTTACAATTAGTTCAGACTTCTTCTTACCAAGACTTCTTACAGTGTTCTCATAGCCCCTGCATGGCCTGTACTGGCTATACTACACACTGGCTTCTGATTAAATGTAAGATTAGCATTTATTCTTTATGCTCTATACCAGTGGTTCCCAAAGTGGGGTCCGGGGACCCCCAGGGGTACCTGAGGGAGTTCCAGGGGGTACCCAGCTAAATGATAGTTTGGAACCAAATGGACCCTTATGGGTCTGGAACTCTGAGAGTGTACAAATGGAACCAAATGGGGGTCCGTAGCCTAATGCATGTCAAACTGGGGGTCCTTGAAATTATACTGGTTGAGAATCACAGCTAGAGCCGTAGAAATATTCTCTTATGATGGTCCCTGGCATATTTTTTCAAATGGGGGTCCGCGGGCTAAGTAGTGTCAATTTGGGGGTCCTTGACATGAAAAAGTTTGGGAACCAACTTATCCCCGGGACCCTGTCTTAATATCAGTGAATTGCTGATCCTTTACAAACCTGTTAGGCCCCTCAGGTCCTCTGACTAAGATCTCCTCATTGTACGTCATTGACTTCAGGTGACCATACGTTTGCTGCTGTCCTGGCTCCCTGCAGCCCCCCCACCCCCCCTGGGGGTATGGTCAGCAAACTGTTCTAAATCACACCTAAAGACCCATTTCTTCGCTAAGGCATTATTGATGTTTTGCCGGTTCTATTTTTAACTTGCCCTATACAGTGTGTGTGTGTGTGTGTGTGTGTGTGTGTGTGTGTGTGTGTGTGTGTGTGTGTGTGTGTGTGTGTATACTGTATACGATAAACCTCTGTGTACTGTACCTATATATACCTACAGTATATATATATATATGTATATGTATATATATATTATATATCAAATCAGAACGCAAAAAAAATGGGTTTGTCCAAAGAAAACTATCGTGTTTCGTTCAATTTTGAGTTTTTTGACACCCATAATTGATTGAAACAATTTGTTCAATTTGGGGGTTAAAAAACCTCTCTTTCTCTCTCTCTCTCTCTCTCTCTAGACATGATGACATTTGTAACATATACATAGGCCTACAACATATTGGTTTGCTGTTCTTTTGTTATTCATTCGAGGAGACCTCGAAGGCCATGTGTCCTCTCACTTTAGCCGATCTGCTCTTCAAAACATTATGCCCTGTGAGCACAGTGGCCTTGATGCCCTGTCAACATTGCCCCACCTGATTTAACTGGTATGGTATCCCTCTGTGCCCTTTTCCTGTCAACAAGGTTTTTAGACATTGTATTGACAGACAGACAGACAGACAGACAGACAGACAGACAGACAGACAGACACATCTGTCACTAATTTTTGCTTGAACAGCAATGATGGATAATTGGACTTGATCCACACAGCACACTCAACTCAACCGGGAACAAGATACAGACTAGAATCAGGCTACTTCATTGTAAATATGTAATCCATCTATAATTCATTTTAAACATCTGTCCCTTCCCTGCACTGGGGGCACACGAGCCAGGTTTTTGGCTCTCATCAATTTAATTCCGTCTCGGTAAGTGGAGATGCCAGAGATTCAAAATAATTAAATTTTTAAATGAAAAGGAAAAGGAACACACAGTTAAAATCACCAGTGTATCCATCTGTAACTCAGAGTGTGCAGATGTGTGTACACTTTGAGTTAAATTTGCAGGATTCTACCTTGCTTGAGGTATCCCAATCTTGGTGATAGTGGCATTTTCATCACAAAATAAATCACACCTGTGTGAAGTGAGGGGCGCTCTTATCATTATACATCATCTCATGAACAACTGAATTTATGTGATTGGTTAGCCGATTTGCTCGCCTACATATGACGTAAATTTCCCCATCACGTCATATTTGAGGCACATATGACCTAATTTCTCCTTTCATTGTCAATGGCAAATATGAGACGTGAGGGGACCAAAGCTGTATATAGGAGGGGCACCTCAAAAATGGTGATGAAAGTGGCAGAACATCTCTGGCTATAGATAAGTTATACAATTATACAATTCAGTTAATTAATTAGTAATTAACAGACTTTACCCCATGGATAAAAACAATCCATTGTCTTATCAGATATATTAAAATGGAGCAGGGTTGAAATAGATTTCATTTGACCATGCAGGCAAAACTCTCTCTCGTTTGTTCTTTGTCGACGTCTCTCCCCTGTTCCTCATTCTCTATCTGAATTTCCTCATGACAACTTGCTTCACACTCTTTTCTAAACTGCAACGGCAGGAACAACTGAGAGATGAAACGCGGGCAGCAATTAATTCACTTAGGTAGAACACTAAATAATTCACAGAGAGACAAGTGGTCATACTTCAAAGGCAATAGTGGACAAATAGAAATCCAATAACAGCTCTGCCGCACATAGCATGTAGGTGAATGGTGTAGTTAGAAGCAAACAAACAAGCACAAAAGCACACACACACACACGCACGCAAACGCACACTTCCCCTCCATAGACACAAAAGCTTGATGCCATCATGGCTGACTCAGCCAGTCAGTAGAAAACTTCATTGTGCTAATTAGATTCTTCACTGTCCAACACTCATATCTGCAACAGATCTCCATGCCCATCTAATCTACCTTTATATCGGCAGGCTTCATCTCAAGGTGATTGCTGTGATAGTCTCTGCCGTGCATTTAAAAAGCCCATATTGTCTGAGTGAGCAGAAACTGTACCTCGTTCCCCCTCAATCCCACTTGTCCAAAGTCAGGCTGCCTCCTGTGTATGTGTGTGTGTGTGTGTGTGTGTGTGTGTGTGTGTGACTGTAGGATGGCCTGCAGTGATAAAATGACAATGTTTTGTTCCAAAGAAGAGAATCTTTCCAAGGGTGATGGAAATGATTGACAGCATGCATGCACACGCACACACACACACACACACACACACACACACACACACACACACACACACACACACACACACACACACACACACACACACACACACACACACACACACACACACACACACACACACACACACACACACACACACACACAATGAAGTAAAACGAAAATGCAGCTGGCTTGCTCGAACTTTAGACAATTGATTTTGTTGCAGAATAAACATTTTTGTTCAATACCACACTGTGTTGAAGCCTTTCTGTGAGAAAGTCTGATGAGAGCCAGGTGCTGACACAGCAAGAAACTTGAGCAAGTATAATTTAGAACATCATCCATATATGATACGATACAACTTTATTGTCAGCTTTTACTGACATTTGTTTTGCGTCCATGACGTCGCCGTTCAAGATACAGACATGTGAAAATATCTGAGCTCACAATACGTCACATTTGCATTTTATTTTCTCCCATAATGACCTCAAATTGGGACACCACATTTAAGTGTTTAAGTGTGAGTTCCTGTAGCTTAACCGTTTTCCCCCCCGAAATTGTCCAAAAGCAGCTCCTTGATGAGGGGAATTATAAGCATCTACTGTTAAAGCAAAACAATAGATATTATAGGTTTCTGCACTTCAGGCAGAGCTACTCCGCTGAACAAAGCTTGCTTCATACCCAAGGTATTGCTGCAACAACACTGCATTAACAACTAGAAAAAGTGCCCTTCCGGGCACAGGTCTCCACCAGGTTATCCACAGATCCGTGCAGTTAGAGGTAAAAACACTTTTGGTCCAGTTATAGCGCCACCTTGAGGCTGAGTTGAAATTGTTCATGTGGCATTTCGTCCTCGGCCTAGTGGGAATGTGGGTGCACAATTTCACGGAAATCACGCGATGTGTTCATGATTTGCAGCATTTTGTTTGAAACTGAGCACTCCTGTGAACTTTGGAAGCCAATCTTAACCAATCAGGATGGAGTCTGATAAATCTGAAAGACCCGTTTCGTTGAATGGCTCTAGAGAGACTGTGTACCAATTTGCGTGATGTTTGGACAAAATCTGTAGGTGTACTGTGCAAAAACTTGTTTTGCACAAAGCGGCCTCCTGGTGGCGCTATAACAGGCCGTTCTGGAAAGTTTGGGGCAGAGGTTCATGGTTGGCATCCAGGGAGTGTGTGTGCAAAATATGGCATCGACCGGGTTAACGGTGGCCGAGATTAGCTGTTCACGGACACACGGACACACAAACGGACACACAAACGGACGGACGGACACGCGGACGGACGGAGTGCAAAACATACTCTCCCCACATGCCTTCGGCCTGGTGGAGACAATGAGTCATACCTACTGTAAATATTACATTATAGACCCACTGCTAGGTATTAATGCACAGTATGACCTTAAAAGAGAGAGATGCACAAGCAACTTGTCACCTTTCTGACCTCGGCCATTAACTAACGGTATGTCGTGCACCCCCTAGAAGGCGCTCGCGCACCACAAGGGGTGCACGCACCACAGTTTGGGAACCACTGTATACCCGACCGTACAAAATGTAGTATGTTTATTGACCGAGGACTGGCTGACTTTTGGGGCATTACATTCTATCCCTCCATTATTGAATCGTACCTGTCTAAACTATATCAGTAATTCATTTATCTCAATAATAGAATACTCACTGTATCTTATACATCACACCGACACGTCTGTCACACACACACACCTGCACGCATGCACGCACGTGCACACGCACGTGCGCGCCCACACACACAAATAAATAGGCTGAACAGGTCCATTAGTAAAACACCTGACCACCAGAGCTGGGCTCAGAACGCCCACGGGGAGCAGAGTCTATGAGGTAATTGATCCTGCTGAAGTGAGCTCTCGTTTGTCACAGTTTTAAACATTCATACCCCCCCCCCCCCACACACACACACACACACACACACACACACACAACACGTGTCACAACTCTAAAACATGAATGACTTCATTCTTAGGAACGGAGTCAGACTTTGTTTCCTTTTCCTCCAGAGCGGTGTTCGCCCATGGTGATATCATGCTGCTAGTGGAGGCAGGTTGCTGCTGTGCCAAATAACAAGGGATCGTTCTTATGTGTAGGCATCATACAGGGTGAATGTGTTTTTCAGTGACTGATTAAACGTCTTTGTTTTGGTTTTTAGATTGTTTATGTAACAGAGAAAATGTAGTTCCACTTGCAGTACCTGTGTTATGGTATTCTCAACCTTGGGGAGAAAAGTCATTTTCTGCAGCGACGCAGTGTTTCCGTTGACTAAAACTAAGACGAAAAATGTTCGTCGAATAAATGTTTTCACTGACTAAAATAAAAACAAATCTATGATGACTAAAACTAAGACTAAATATATTGACAAAACACAAAAACTAGACTAAAATGTTAGGGAGGGACTAGTGGACAAGAGGTCTTGTTTTATGTGGTGCATTGTGAGCTTGCAGATCTGCTATTTTCAGCATGCAAAAATCTGCCATTACAACGACATCAAGGCCTGTCAAAACACATTTTAGTCTACTAAAAGCGTATGACATTTAGTCGACTAAAACTAAAACATGAATGAAAATTATTCAAAAAGTGACAAAAGTGATATTCAAGTATGTGTGTAAAAGTAAGGTAATTGTACGAGGAGACGAACATCACTGCACAAACACTAATGTGCCTTTACTTTTTGATGTTTAGCTGCGATTCTGATATGAAGCTGCGCTGGTTCTGACATTGTGTCATTCATTTCCCCATTTATCGCCAAGCACATGTTCATTGTAATTGATGCCTTGTAAAATAAGAATTGACTTCCCAGTCTACCTCTTTGATTAACACATTCTGTGATTCTGAACTGATGAAGCTGCGCTGGTTCTGACATTGTGTCATTCATTTCCTCATTTATCGCCAGTGATTGTGAATATATTGCTGCCTAATCTGTTTGAAGACAGACTATCACACAACACACAATGCAGGCGAAGTTCACACTTTATCAATATAGACTTTCAAAACAGCCTATTAAAATATGTTAATCGCCAACTATTTCTTTGAGTGTATGGTACAATTGCTAACAGGCAGCCATATTGCTCTTCCTTCATACATAAGAGTAAGAGGAACATAGTGTAGAAGTTTCCAAAATGCCACAGTTTTGTGGCCATGCATATGGCCACAAAACTTTGTGCGCACGTACACGTACAGTACACGTACACGTACACACACAACACCCACTATTTTCTCTCTCTCTGACACTAGTGTCCAGCGGCAATAAGGCAATTACAACTATCCAAAGTGATGACAATAATTGTTTTGGGATTGTTTGTAATTATCAAAAGGAATAGGATTCGGAGTGCAAAAAAAGTTTTTGCTTGTACTTGGGATTGAAAAACAAATACGGGTAGGTTGTAATCTTTACTTGCACACTGTGCTCATTAAATATTTTTTCAGGTATTTTCACCGTCATCTATTTTGGGGGCAAACGCTAGTCTGAAAAGGTTGGTTATGAAAAGTTTTGTTAAATGTCAGGCCGCTAGTCCATTGTTTGGTCAACCAACATGACCAATAGAGCACTGAAGTCTGACGTTACTGCTGCTAGAGGGTGCTATTCTCCTGGTTATTGTTTTTTTTTATTGTATTGAAATCCCCACAGGGTAATCTTAGATCGCCTCATATAAGAACTGTTCCAAAAATAAACAAATTGTCTGGGCTCTGTCAGGGTGATGGCTCTGCAATGTTTATATCAAATTCATATTTAATACAGTGTTTCTGGAGAAAACGTAATTAATTTAGCCTTAAAGTGATTTTTTCCCCCCAGGCCTAAAACATGATCATCAGACAGGTACTGTACTATGATTATGTTAGGAGAACTTTTGAGAAAACAAAAATACACAGGGAAGACATATTTCAATATGCTAACCACACCTGGGGATCTGAGTAATGTTAACTCCATAGACACATACAAAACAGAAAAAGTACAAAAATCATGGCACTTCCTTTAAAAGTGTTAAAACTACATTTCCGGGATTTAAATCAATGTCGCTACTAAAATACGTCATGCTCCGTCAAGACAAGCGGTGGGCGTATGTTGTGTGCGACAGTGAGCAGCCTGGAAAATAATCGAAATGTAGTACAAATATTTTGAGTCATATACGGTATACATGTACCGGTATATTATTACCTTTCTTGTGCATGATCCATATCGCTTCCAAGCTTCGAGAAATCGTATCCCTTGCGAACAGTTACACAGATAAGAAGGTTTTTCCATCTCATTTTTCCTCATGCTACAAATTGTTGAATAGCTTTAAAGGGACTCACTATTCCCTTCCTGAGAGATGGCCCGTAATGCATTACAAGTCAGACGTTATTATTCAAACAGTATCTTCACTGAAGAGCTATGTATAAACTATAAAGAGACCGTAAATCACATAATTTACAGTCAGAGCGGATGAGGCAATGAAATCGCAAGCATTAAATTCGTTTTTTCAAAGAGGAAATTAGTTTTCATGCAATTATGTCTCACCACTAATGTTTGAGTGACACATGGCTGATGAAAATGAGGCAGAACACACCTACACGCTACCATACACACATGTAAATGCACTGTATTACAGACAAACAACTAGTATACAGACAACATCACCTGTGGCATTATTGATAGTACATGTAATATTCTTATTAGTACAGCAAACAAGATTCCACCCACACGTCCTAAACTTCTCTCAAGTGTTCATTAGCTATTCTCAACACAGCGCTCTACATATATAGAAAAATACCGTGTCCACCTGATTGCCTCGATCTGCACTCGGACAAGATGATTCATTAAAACAATATATTTGATGAGTTGATACGTGTTTGCGTGTGTGTGAGAGAGACAGAGAGAGAACATATGCATATACGATTATGCACATACGATTTGTACTGTGTGTGTGTGTGTGCGCTCGCACGCGCGCGTGTTTGCATACATGCGAGTATGAGTGTGTGTCTATCTGTACAGTACTGTATGTGTGGGCATGCCAACACAGGCTTGTGCATTCAGCGAGTGAGTGTGAACTGAAGGTCCTTTGAATGACAGTCAAAGGTGACTGCCTACGCAGATAACGTTGCCGGTGTTACAATTAGAGGTGCAGTGGGTGGGAGTATGTTTTTGTCTGGGCTGTCTCTGAGGGAGTTTTTCATTTTTTATTTATAGAAGTGCAGAGACAGATGGCACGCACTCATTACAGAGGGAGAGATTAACACATCTGAAATGCGTTGTGCTCTCCTCTCTCCTCCTCTCAATCAACCTTCTCTACCTCGCCTCGTCGCTCACACGCATTCAACTTCTTCCTCTCCGCCACACACACACACATGGCCTTAAGGCTTCAGTCAACACAGTCACCTATCTGTCCTCAACCACTTTCAACCTATACATTGTCTAAATAAAATAAATCAATTCAATGTTTGAAAATAGCAGATGTATAAAGTTCGCGTATATTTGCTATATTCACTATTTGTCGTAACACTGAAACAAAAATGGCTCTATACGCATACTGTAGCACAATAACCGTTGTTAGTTTACAACCAATGAAGGTGAAGTGGTAGAGCACTGTATCCTCTTGTTTGTCCCCGCTATAGCAGTACGCAGCATCATGCGGTATATATGCATATTCTGTCTATGGTAGGATGTCATCTGCACATCTGCAAAGTCTTATCAGTGCCAAATTATCGCCCTCACCAGGAAGCTGTAAAGAAGCACCAATGGCGTAAAAAAATAATCCAGAATGTAAAAAGGTATGTGCCATAAAAGGAGGAATATGAAATGTACCTACTATAGTGGGACACACACACACATTTTCATGCTCCGGTTTCTATTCAGAGGAGAATCTCTCACCGATTGCTTCAGAGTCCAGACCATCTCTTTCTTACGCCTATGACTGATCTCTGTGCTTAAAAAGGAGGGAGAAAGGTGCTAGAAGGTTGCGTACAGATCAAACATTTTATAATGTAGTCCAATGAAGCCATTACCCATGATGACATGCTGCCAAATCACCATCAGAACCTCCACGTCAGCTTTAATACAGGAAATAGACTTTTGACAGATTATATATAGGACGGGGGAAATGGGAAAGAAGAGAACACGTGCGTGCGTGCGTGCGTGCGTGCGTGCCTGCAGAGAAAGAGAGCTATGTGGAGAGGGACAGGAGAAGCGAGAGAGAGAGACAGAAAGATAGAAAGGTAGAAACAGAGAGGAAGGTACTGTACAGAGAAGGGCAGAAAGCTGGCAGCTATGGGAGATGAGAGGTAATTGCCTCTATTATAGAAAGAGAAGGACCACCAAGATGAAAGGAGAGAGAGAGGGAGGACGGAAGAGGATGTGGGGAGATGTTTAAGTCACTCTTTGTAGCTTTAAAAGGTCACTTGGAGCTGTACAGTGGCCCATTGCAAACACACACACGCACGGCACAGCTACTTTTTTTTTATACGGTACTTTGCAGAAGTGAAAGAAGCGGCACTTTTTGATTATTATTATTTGCAGTCTCCACTCCACTGTGTGCTTAACATTTACAGTGCATCTTAAAATATAGGCTGCCTCTTGTCGTGATCTCGGTTGCGCGGCTCATTGTCTATGACTATGACGAAATCACTGGCGGAACCAGGGGGATTTCTACTGTGTAAGACTTCTCCTTTGACCTCTCGGTATTTGCCTTTTAGCACCGCACTGCAGCATGAATGCATAAACAGCAAAACCTGGCGTCTACTCACTTGTGCCTCTTTAACTCTTTGCCTCAGCCATGGCCTTCGTCTTATGCCGCCGCACTGACTGACAGACACATTGCCAACATTTCCCTAATATAAGCAGTGCTTTTCTCTGTGCTTCATCATATTTGTCTTTTGTTTTCTTTGTGTGTTACATGACTGTTTCATCATCTTCAAATGATCGACATTTCCTCACACCTTTCTTTACCCCCTCCCCCCTCCCCCTCTCTCTCTGTTTCTCTCTCCACCTCTTGCTCTCTACCTCCACTGTCTGTATGCTCACCCCCTCCACCTCGCTTCATTCCGGTCTGTCCTGTAAAGTCTCCCCCCAGGCCAGCTTTCCGTTCCTCTTTCAATAATCTTTTGCTATTGAAATACCCCACACCCCCACACCCTCCCCCATCCCACATCCTTCCTCTCATCCGCCTCGCTGCCTTCCCTCTCCTCTGACCCCCTCTCTCTCTTTCTCTCTCTCCTCTCGTCGCTCCTCTGCTTTCATTCACTTGCCACCGTGCCGCCATGAGTGGCTGCATGAGGCTGCGTGAGATAAGCGGCCGCAGAGTATACTATAGGACCATCGTCTCGGTGACGAGATAGAGTCCCACACATGTTCAGGCGTGACCCACAGCCTGCCTGCTGCCACCGGACCTGTCAGTGAGGAGCTGTGTGGAGGCTGCGCTCAGCTCAGGGCACAAGCTGGCTGTTGGCGGACGTTGTGGAAACACACACGGAGGAGAATTTCTTGAAGGAGGAGGAGGAGTGGTTGAGATGCACCGCTGAGGTTGACCTTGTCCACAAGTTCACAACACTGTCACAAGGACTAGCTAGACTCATGGCTTGAGCTAGGCTCTTGAGCTAGGCTCAAAAACTAAACTATACTAAATCAAATAGGTAGATTGAGACAAAAATCGTTCACAAAAGCGTGAAATTTGGTCCAGTTTGGGGCCCTGAACATTTTCAGCTATGGAGCCATCGCAAAAACGCCCCCCCCCCTGGTGGCCATTGTACTTTCCGCCATTACCAAATAATGTATTTCGCATCACAACTCCAGAATCAAATATGATAATACAGAATAGGTGATGTCTACCCATGTTTTCATGGTCAAGGATTACAATAATACCAGTAAGATGCCTGAGAAGCGACCTCGTCCTTTAGGGCGATGTCGCGTGCACGCATCCACAAGGTTGCCCTCAGGTAGGGCCGGGCCTTAATTTTCGGGGCAGGCCTGTTGAGAACTCTAGTTTTCGCCGGCTGCCGGGCGTGGCTGCACTAATAACTTTGGGACAGGTATCAGTCAAAAGGGAGACATCGAAGAGGAAGGATGGATGAGGAAGGATCGACATATGGAATGTCAGAACAGGTCAGAACCATATACTGTATGGAGATCTAAGGGTTTGAGATCAGATGTAGAGTTGCTGGCCAATATTGATGACATCACGTGATGTCACGAGGCATGACCATATATGGTCCATAATATACCATATATGGTCATGCCTGGGGTGACCGACCAACCAACCAACCGACGGAAATGCTCGTTTTCATAGTAAATGCGACGTGCAGTCGCAATAATATACTGTGTAGTATGCACGCACGCACGCACACGCACACACACACCCACCTTGGAAAAAGGCGTCATTACACCAAAGCTCTACGCACTACCTCTCCTGAATACCTAATTAACTGCCCACCTACAGTACACGCAGATAAACACACAAGCACGTATACACTATACACACGCGCGGGCCTGTTCGCATACGCTCATGCAACCGCCCATGCACACCAATGTCCCTGTGGGTTCAGTGACATGTCTTAGTCGTAGGGCCTGTGGCTCATACCGCCCATGCACACCAATGTCCCTGTGGGTTCAGTGACATGTCTTAGTCGTAGGGCCTGTGGCTCATACCAATTAGCAGAGCAGAAGAAAGAGATTTAAACCATGATGACACCATCGTGTTTTTTATCCCACAGGCCACTGGAGCCCCAAAGAATACAGATCACAAGTGATCAGATCACTTCCCGGTGCGAACACAGGCCAGAACTAACCACGCACGCACGCAACTATACTTGTGAGGACATCAAAATGTTAGGGCATTAGGGGAACATTTTCAGATCTATACAAGCTCACATCTGTGTCACGTAGTTTGCTTGTAAATCAGATATTGACATATTGACATCACCACACATTAACTACTAAGTAAAATAGGGAAGCTCTAACCCAAAAGCCCTGAACCTAACCTATAAATGTCTAATCCTTACCTTAAATCCAATCTGAATATTTTCGTAATTGTACCATATTTTACCACATATGGCGTAATGGTCCTCACAATGTCCATTTCTCAAATTCTATACTTGTAGGGACATTTAGCCCTCACAGGTACATATAATACAAGTACACACACAGGAATAGACCACGGATGAGGGCTAGAGAGATGTATAACGAGAGAAAGGGTGTCAATGTGACATAGCAGCAGAAAAGGCAGCTAATATTACTGAAAGCTCAGAATATTAATCAGTGTCTCAGTAAAATACTATTTTACGTCCATCAGAGGAATGGAGACTTTGATATCATGATGCAAAGGCCGCGGCCGGCTGTCTCTCCGGTATGTCTTCATCCAGTGTCATGAACTTACTTCAAGATAATGTCACATTTAAATTAAACTACTATCACTGTTGGATGCCAAGTCTCCTTTTACTCACTGTTAATGAATATTGCTTTTACAAAATAGCATATGATTTCACATTTTGCTTCTGTATGTAATTGTAGGTGCTTGCTAATGGCATCTTGCTACTGACATTGCAAAGTCACACATCAGTCATCTGAATATTAAACAGAATGCAAATAAACCAGGGAGGGCATTATGATATACCTTAGTTCCTTCTTTTTTCACACTATATTAAACAAATACACATTTCTAAATGAGGGGGCAACTCTCAGCATTGGAAAACCATAGTTACTAGAAAGGGCTACATATATGTTTCAGTTCTGTATGTATTTCCTCATTGTTGAAAGAGAGTTGGTCACTGTGCCACTTTGAAATGTTCAGACTCATGAAGTGCAATGTCGGCCCAAGCGGCACAAACCCTTTAGTTTAGTCAGTCACCCAACAACAGGGAAAGTGTACGGGTATTTAGAGAGCAGTTTTGTCCTACAAAGTAACTGGGACAGCAGATATACTGTAACAAATAACCTATAGCATCCGTCGAAATAACATACTCAGCATCAGTGAACAAGCATGAGATGGGGATGAGTGGGAGGGGGATGAGTGGGGGAGTCTGGAGAGGTGAAGCTCAAATGAGAAGTGAATGTGATTGCAGTTGTGACAGTCACTCCCTATTTGATCCGTCTTGTAATTGGCACATTACCACTTTTATAGAAATGGTTAAACAATCCCTTCTCCCCTCATGTCATGCCCTGTCCCCTCCCCTGTTTCTTTTCTGTTCAGTACTTCTGCAAATGTTTTTTGTCCCGTCTTGGGCCATGCTAGAACTGATGAACCTTTCATGCCGACTGGCCAAAAGGCAGGCCTGTCACAAAATTCAAAAAACATTTGATTTAAGAGGGGGCGGGGGGGGGGGGGGTGATTACTGAAACTGGTCACATGCATCATGAAGTTCTATTTACTTTTCAGGAAAAAGGAACGGGTGGTATTCAAATGGATCACTTGTTAATACTTTTCATTGGTTCACTAATTATAAAACCCACAGACACATTTAACTACTTTCACATTAATCAAAAATATAAGTTCACAATGGGTCGCATTGCAACGCATGGTGAGCTTGTAGATCGGCTATTAAGGCATTAAATTAGAAAACAATAAATAAACACAAACGGTCTCCTCTAGGACTGGGGCGGTATGGGATTTTCATTACCGCGGTTATTACCGCACCCCCCCCCCCCCCCAAAGATACAAATAAAATAAGAGGGCTAATAAAAGTTACAGGTATGGTGTGTGCGATATTAATTGTGAGATTACCATAATGACGGTAATCATTAAAGGACCACTTTTGAACCTATCTTCATATAATAGGTCCTCACTAATAATCATGATAAAATGGCACGTTTTTTTCTACTCGGTCTGTCACATAGGAGGCCTAATCTAATTGAATACCCCTGCCATAAAGCATTACACTTGTTTACAAGAGGGTCCACCATTTTCAATTCATCATATCATTTTGTACACTATGCACTTCTATAAAGCCAAAAACAGGAAATCATCATAAAGGAGGTAAAAAGGGGGAAAAACGTATACAGTGAGGGGGGAAAGGGGTGGGTGGAGTCAAGGGATTTACATGTCTTAATGACAGTTGGTAGGGCGTTCCACATTTTTGTGGCATAGGAGTGAAATTAATTTAGGTGGACCCTCTTGTAAACAAGTGTCCACTCACAGTTAACAATCTTTGTATTGAGTTGTGCTTGAAATGTAGTGTAATTCTGCAAACTGTTAATAAATATTTTAATCAATCAATCAATCAATCCTTGTTTGTGCCGAATCTGGGTTGCACATGGTTTTTTGAACTCCCTCTGGTGTTGTTGTGTTGCTGCCATGATTAGACTGACTGAGCGTAACTGTTTCTTATGATACACTTTTCATTTCATTAAAAAAAAATCATTTCATTAAAAAAAAAGAAATTCATTTCATTTTTATTTTATTTTATTTTATTTTTTTAACCGCGGTAATGAACCTGATACCGCGGTATGCGTTACATACCGGCGGTATAGCGATATTGCAATTATTGCACCCAGCCCTAGTCTCCTCATAGATCTGTGCACTACTGAGCCCATTATTAGCTTTACTGGGCCATGATTGAACTTTTATTACCGATATGTTTTCTCTTCATGAATTCTTTCATTCTTTTTGTTTAACTGTTTTGTTGATTTCACTTCAAGGAAGAAATCCCGGCTAGTTTAGATTTATTGTATTTTTTGGTAGTTTATGGGGGTCTGGTGAGTGTGTGGCTCACCAGATTCCCCACTTTTGATTCTGGCCAGCCCATCATATCTTTTGTTTTTTTAGGATTTTATTTAGGTCCGTTTTGGTTTGCTTCTCCTACCCTTTACTGGTATGTTCTTGTTGCAAAAATGAATATGGTAGTTAAATTTAAAATAAAATTCTATGCTTTTGAGACGAGACTTTGTCCTGTTATCATTGGTGTTTGAGCCAGTAACATATACAGTATGCATAATAATACATGTTTCCCTTTAAAAAGAAACTGCACTATCCACACAGATTTCATTTATTTTATTGTATCCCCATGAATGAACCAATATCGTACATGTACCATATTGTCTGTATCATGAAGCTCATCATATCGCTGTAAAATGTATCGTTACACCCCTACCTCATGTATACTCAGTTATGTGCAGGCGTCATGAAACCTAAATCTGGCTTAACTGATAGTTTGTTGTTTCCCTGGGCAACGGTTTCAAGAAGTTCACCCAGGTAGCAGAGAGCACACTATTGCTCACAGAATGTAACCATCTAAATGCAGCTTGCCAGCTTCAGAGAACTGAGTAATGTAATAAAGTGTTTACATGAGAGAAATCTCATGTAATTTAGTTGATAACAGCATTAAATAAAAATTCAAGTATGAAATATCGCCACCTTCTTAAAATAATGGCAGGTGACTTAGGCCAGGTGATTTAGGCCAATCTCTATTTTTTTTGACAGGCAATTATTTTGGCCTACGTCACAAGACCAATGTGACTTAGGCCAAGAAAAAATGGCCTACGTCACACTCTTCAGATAGGCCATTTCCATTTTACTAAAAGGGGCGGGATCAGCATGAAGAGCTGACTTTATTTGAAGAAGATGAGGATATTTATACATTACAGTGGGTGCTCAGGCCCGTGGAGTTTGCATGGTACATGTTATAAATGTGGACATTGTAGTTTATTTAATGAAACAACAAACGCAATTCCATGGATGGGGATATATATATATATATATATAACATTATTCAACATTACCTTTTTTATGCGCCATTGCTATATGTAAGTCTTGCCAGCTGCAAGCATATTTAATGGCACATCTACACTAGATAACCCAAAATTAGCCACTTTGAATATCACGTCAGATATTAATTAACATCATATCTTACCGTGTGCCATTTTATGATCTTCAGTAAAAGCTAATTAAAAGATAATCTATGACTTGAAGCATGATTTATCTAGTTATCTTACAACTATTATAATCAAAATTGCCTTGTATTCTATACAGGCACAGTTGTAACCTGTTATTACACTCATTAGCCTATGTTGAATAAAAACAATACAAATATATCGATACAAAAAGACAACCAATTACACCAAACAGGGCCTGCCAATATGGTGCCCTTCTGGAATGGGTATATTCAACGTGTCGACTATAGTTTTAGGCCCATCTCTCTACTCGAGTCATCTGTAGTCACAGCAGTTGCCAGCAGCTGCTGTTGCTATGTTTGATAGTCTGTTGAACAGCATATCAAACATCCAACTGAAACTGTCTATTGTTGCAGATGCTATTTTCTTTGTTGACATTTTCTGGTCCATCATTGTAGCAAATGGCGACGCAGGCTCAATTTAATGCATCTCTACACTCTTCCACAAGCACCACCAAATTGCTGTATAAAGTTAAGCCATATTGAATGACAATGTCGAAAACATTTTAGACTAGCTGCATATTGCAATGCATTACTGTATCACTGTTATTTTTTCACCACCTAGGATGACCATATTATTTTCAAACACCCAAACCGGGCTTTTTAACCACTGTAAGCCTGGTGTCCTTGTTTTTTGGGGCATATTGGGGCATATACAGCATATGATAATTTTCAAACAATGTTCTCAAATAGCAGATATACAAGCTCACGATGCATTGCTGTGTGAGGGCGTTGTGAGCGGAATTGTTTGTGTATAATAGGGAATAATGATAATACACACACGTTCATTAAAATACACACACACACGTTCATGGAAATTGTTAATGCTTAAATTAGCACACTAATAGCCTCGATACCCAGGCTTTCATTTCGTCTGCGCGAAAAATGAAAGCCTGGATTTGCGCATGGGCTCCACTGGTCTAAAAGTGGGATCGCTCCAAATGATGTGACGTCAGGGCTCTGAGCGGTGTGCACCCCTCAAAATAACACCGTGAGGAAATTATATTACCAGTGGAATTCAAACGAGGCTATGCGAGGAAAATGAGGAGAATGGCTGAAGAACCCACCACACCGTCTAAGAAAAAAACCAACGTGTGCCGACTCTGTGGAAATAACTTTGACAGTCTGTTAGAATAGTATACTCCAGCAACCAGTGGTTTCTGCTTCTGGTCGACACAATAACAGTGCTGCACTGGGGGGGGAATGTCTAGCGTTAGCTCAGGCTAACACACTAATGACTGCTGCTTTTAACAGATGCATATCTATGTATGTACTCAAAACAAGTACTATTTAGTTTAGTGAAAACCGGGAAAATTGGTAGTGAACGTTGATAACCGGGATATGTTTCTGTTTTAGACGCCCAGCTTGAAACCTGGCCAATCCTCGCAAAATCATCAGGACGTCTGGTCACCATAGTCGCACCTCAAATTTACGTGTACACTACAGCCTGGGTAGTCCGCAAAATCTGTGCTGGCCTCCTTCCATCGTGTGAAACAGCCTGGAGGAACTAAGAATAGATGACATTAAAGAATTGGATCCTTTCCAAAATTTGAATGTAAGTTCAATATACTGTTCTTTAGTTTTGATGGCTGCCTACCGGTATATAGAAAATATATGAATTGCATTCAAAGATTGCTGTCTGTCTGGCATTTCAAGAATGGCCAAATGTTTTCACCCTGTCCATCCGTCCTTCTGTCCGTGTGTATTTGTATCCGTCTGTGTGTCTGTCCGTGGGGTTTTGTTTGGGGGGGGCAGAGCATTAGGAGCGAATTCTTTTCTGTGCAATCTTTTATTGTATTTAGTGGGTGGGTTAGTCCTTGGGGTGGCAACTCCCGATAGGCTAAGGCAGTGGGCTCATAGGCAGCCACAGTGCAGGCAAATTGCCCCTCCAGGCATTGATATTAGTATCGCTACCACAGTGGTGTGGTCAACAGTAGTGTCATGTGGCTACCTAACTATAGCTTCGTGCTTGGAACACCTCAGAACACCTTTGGAGGGTCGAGGGGTGTCCCTATAACAATTAATGTATAGTTGTTTTGTTTGTTATTGAGGCTCCATCTGAGGAAGTGCTGGATGTCTGGTGCCTGGTGTTACCATAGGAGTTTCCATCAGAGGATGAGACCTCCTCCAGAGTGTTTAACCTGTACATGCAAAGGCAATTGCTTCAGAATAAACTTGACCACGAGAAAGAGTTTGTTTGGGTTATTTATGATCCCCATTAGCTGTTACACCTGGCAACAGCTATTCTTCCTGGGGTCCTCAAAGAATATACAATCACAGAATAATGAGAATATAATATACATACAAAGAGTTGGCAGGGATGAAACAAAAAAAAACGGAATTGTTCAATTAGAATTGAGGGAGTAAGACATGTATTTTGCACTTAATTAGTGCAAGAGTGTGTCATCTCCCATGTTTGTCATGATTGAATGACCAGTTCATGACATTATAGAGTATGTTAATCAGTGGTGGACAGTAACCAACCATCCAGGTGGATGCAGATGTGAAGAGATCTGGCCACACATGGGGACTGCTGGAGAAAATGGCCCAGGACCGGCATGTCTGGAGAGCTCTTGTTCGTTCTGCACCATGAATACTTTTGGTACTTTAAGTAAATTTTTGATGCCAATACTTTTGTACATTTACTCAAGTGCATTTTGAATACCGGACTTTTACTTGTAACGGAGTAATTCTACATTGCAGTATTGATACTTTTACTTAAGTAAGAAATGTGAGTGCATTTTCCACCACTGATGTTAATATTATAAGCAGCACATCTGCAGTGGTTGGAGGTCATTAATTCCAGTGAGAAATGTAGACCCATGCGTAGAACATCGACTGGCTGACTGGGTGACCTGAAGTCCATGAGCGCAATATATCCCCCAGGCCAATCGGGGGTTGCCTCTTGACTCAGCCGTAAAAAAACGAGGTCTCTCGTGCGGGAGACCGGGGTTCAACATAAAATGTAATACGAATTGCAGCTTTAACGAGAACATATGTGAACATTTGACATCTCAAATGGATCCTGTTGAACTTGTGAACTGTGCATGTGTGAGTGCACACGCGTGTGTGCGTGCGTGCGTGCGTGTACGTGAACATTGCTTGAATCCAAAGTGCCCTGAGGGGGTCACCGCAAAACCACTCAGAGAATGAATAAATAACCTCCCTTCTCCTTTTCTGTGATTATGCTTCTGTTGTCTACCTCTCTCCCTTTATGTTTCCGTTGCTATCTGTATCTCCCGGAAGGAAAGCGCTCCGTTCATTTATGTTTCATGTCTCTTGTGTAGGTTTCATCTGTGAACCATAAGGTTTCTGTTCGCCCTCTCAAAAAACTATCTTCAGTGTTCATTAAACTCTGAAAGCAAGTGTATGAGTCCATATATAGCTACATCTGTACACTCTCAGAGTTATAGTTTTAACATTCATTCAGAAACAAACAATACAATTCAGAAAAAAGATGCACATCCTCCGTGATTTTGTGCTGAGCCAAAACTGAAAAAACAGAAACTCTAGAATAAAGAGGGGGCTCGCAAGTCGCAACGCACTTTTAAATGTTCCAAAGATTTCATTTCATTTGCGACACAACAGAAAAAAATATTTATAACGTTTTAACCGTGAGGTCTTTGTCAAGTATATGATACCATATACTTGACAAAGTATATGATACCATATACTTGACAAAGTATATGGACCAAGTGTAGGAGTTGTCAAATGGACAACTCGCCTGGACCCTTTGCTGTATCACATTCCCCTACTCTCTCTCTCCTATACAGATGTCGCTGACTGTAACTGTCAAATGTGCCAAAATATTAATACGAATAAATAAACACACACACACACACACACAGACACAGTAGCAGTATCTACATTGGTTTCATGCCCGGGGAACATGATGCTCACTGGTCCTCAACATTTATAATGAGGAAAATAAAATATGGTGTCCTTTAAAGAATTGAATCAGGAGGAGAGGAGCAAGTGGAGTAGAAGAAGGCAAAAACAAGGAACTGAGTATGTGTGTGTATCTGTGCACACACATCGTGCACACACACACACACACACACACACACACGTCTTTATGGTTGAGTGGTTTGACCTTGGCTCTCGCCTTGAATAGAGATGACCACATGTGGCCTTGCGTGTGTGTGTGTGTGTGTGTGTGTGTGTGTGTGTGTGTATGTGTGTGTGTATGTGTGTGTGCGCGTGTGTGTGTGTGTGTGTGTGTGTGTGACAGGAGCGGCGGAGCGCCATGATTCGGGTCATGGGTGGACATTTCAGGAATGCAGGAAACACAAGGTAATTGTTGGGACACGATCCCTTTCTCTCCAAACACGAGGCACGCATGCACACACTGGCCTCGTGCACATACACACGCATGCACACACTGGCCTCGTGCACATGCACACGAAAGCTCGCTCAAGCAGGAAAACGGCAAAGGCTTACATACATCATGCTGACTTGCATTTGGATGCAAATATGAATGTCAAAATACTTCATGCTGGATGTACCGTAGCAATAGGTCGCACAAAGTCAGCTGCAATTTAAAAAATGTAAAGTATGTGTGTGTGTGTGTGTGTGTGTGTGTGTGTGCGTGTTTTGGGAGAATAAGTTGTTTAGGCTATATATGAAAGTAGGATATGACTTTAATCGGCCTAGCATCCCTATTCTAGGGGGTTGCAGATATACAAGCTCACAACACGTCTCAATGTGGCGTGTTGTGAGCTTGTAGATCAGCAGATTTTAGTGAAGAGGGGAAAAGAGCGCAGATGAGTAATAAATGTTGAATGGTGCATTAGCGCTTTTATCCAAAGCACTTTAGATAAATTGTGCATTAATGTAGATTCACCCATTCACACACAGTAAGTAGCGGTAGTAGTTTATTTTGGTCAAAAAATGTACATTTAAACATCTGATCTTATTTTTGAGGGCTATAAACAGCTATAGTGTAGATTCTGTCTGAACACAAACATTAAATGCTGTTGACAATGAATGGAGAAGGTACATCATATGTGCCTGAGCAAATCAGCTGTCAGTATGTCTGTCTGTATGTCTGTCGGTATGTCTGTCTGTCTGTATGGCTGTCAGTATGTCCGTCTGTATGTCCGTCGGTATGTCTGTCGGTATGTCTGTCTGTATGTCTGTCGGTATGTCTGTCTGTCTGTATGGCTGTCAGTATGGCTGTCAGTATGTCCGTCTGTATGTCTGTCTGTATGGCTGTCAGTATGTCTGTCTGTCTGTATGTCTGTCTGTATGTCCGTCTGTATGTCTGTCTGTATGTCTGTCGGTATGGCTGTCTGTATGTCTGTCTGTATGTCCGTCTGTATGTCCGTCTGTATGTCTGTCTGTATGTCTGTCTGTATGTCTGTCTGTATGTCTGTCTGTATGTCTGTCGGTCGGTATGTCCGTCTGTATGTCTGTCGGTATGTCTGTCGGTATGTCTGTCTGTCTGTATGTCTGTCTGTCGGTATGTCTGTCTGTCTGTCTGTCTGTATGGCTGTCTGTATGTCTGTCTGTATGTCTGTCTGTATGTCTGTCTGTATGTCTGTCTGTATGTCTGTCTGTATGGCTGTCTGTATGTCTGTCTGTCGGTATGTCCGTCTGTATGTCTGTCGGTATGTCTGTCGGTATGTCTGTCTGTCTGTATGTCTGTCTGTCGGTATGTCTGTCTGTATGTCTGTCTGTATGTCTGTCGGTCGGTATGTCCGTCTGTATGTCTGTCGGTATGTCTGTCGGTATGTCTGTCTGTCTGTATGTCTGTCTGTCGGTATGTCTGTCTGTCTGTCTGTCTGTATGGCTGTCTGTATGTCTGTCTGTATGTCTGTCTGTATGTCTGTCTGTATGTCTGTCTGTATGTCTGTCTGTATGGCTGTCTGTATGTCTGTCTGTCGGTATGTCCGTCTGTATGTCTGTCGGTATGTCTGTCGGTATGTCTGTCTGTCTGTATGTCTGTCTGTCGGTATGTCTGTCTGTCTGTCTGTCTGTATGGCTGTCTGTATGTCTGTCTGTATGTCTGTCTGTATGTCTGTCGGTATGTCTGTCGGTATGTCTGTCTGTCTGTATGTCTGTCTGTCGGTATGTCTGTCTGTCTGTCTGTCTGTATGGCTGTCTGTATGTCTGTCTGTCTGTCTGTATGTCTGTCTGTCGGTATGTCTGTCTGTATGTCTGTCTGTATGTCTGTCTGTATGTCTGTCTGTATGTCTGTCTGTATGTCTGTCTGTATGTCTGTCGGTATGTCTGTCGGTATGTCTGTCGGTATGTCTGTCTGTATGTCTGTCTGTATGTCTGTCGGTATGTCTGTCGGTATGTCTGTCGGTATGTCTGTCGGTATGTCTGTCGGTATGTCTGTCGGTATGTCTGTCTGTATGTCTGTCTGTATGTCTGTCTGTATGTCTGTCTGTATGTCTGTCTGTATGTCTGTCGGTATGGCTGTCTGTATGTCTGTCTGTATGTCTGTCTGTATGTCTGTCGGTATGTCTGTCGGTATGTCTGTCTGTATGTCTGTCTGTATGTCTGTCTGTATGTCTGTCGGTATGTCTGTCGGTATGTCTGTCGGTATGTCTGTCGGTATGTCTGTCTGTATGTCTGTCTGTCTGTATGTCTGTCGGTATGTCTGTCGGTATGTCTGTCGGTATGTCTGTCGGTATGTCTGTCTGTATGTCTGTCTGTATGTCTGTCTGTATGTCTGTCTGTATGTCTGTCTGTATGTCTGTCGGTATGTCTGTCGGTATGTCTGTCGGTATGTCTGTCTGTATGTCTGTCTGTATGTCTGTCTGTATGTCTGTCGGTATGGCTGTCTGTATGTCTGTCTGTATGTCTGTCTGTATGTCTGTCGGTATGTCTGTCGGTATGTCTGTCGGTATGTCTGTCTGTATGTCTGTCTGTCTGTATGTCTGTCGGTATGTCTGTCGGTATGTCTGTCGGTATGTCTGTCGGTATGTCTGTCGGTATGTCTGTCTGTCTGTATGTCTGTCGGTATGTCTGTCGGTATGGCTGTCGGTATGTCTGTCGGTATGTCTCTCTGTCGGTATGTCTGTCGTTATGTCTGTCGGTATGTCGGTGCAAACCCTTGGCCAATAAATGACCATTATTGGTGACGTAACTAAGGTATGTTTCAAGGTCGGTATAAGGTCAATAATTGGTTTAAAGGATTTAGAACAGCAGTTATATTAGACATTACTTGGCGATTGCAGCAGTCGTATACAACTAATTGCCTCCCAGTCAAACGGACCAAATTGCCTGGGATTGCTTCTGCGTGAGACCAAAAAGGTTTAGGCTGAAGCCAATGGCTTATTTTGCCTCTCCTTTTCACATCAAGGCAAACTTAGAGAATGAAAAAAGGGGGGGGGGGGCAGAAAACAAACGTGCATACTGATGGCGGAGGAAACCATGCAAGGCACCAACCTGCACATCAGGACCAATTAGGGGTTCAGTCTTGCTCAAGGACCATTCGACACTAGCTCTGCATGGGGGAGTGTGGGATCGAGCAGGGAACCTCGCGCTCTACCACGGCCACTCTACCCCATGAGCCACTGTGCCAACACAGGTCCGTTTCACTGTGCAGAGGGTCCAAGTGGTTAAGTCATTAGTTAGTCGTTAGTGCCTTTGCATCACCGCCGCTGCAGCAGCTGAGCGTGCCATGGTGCCCCCCTCCAGGTCATGCGTGGTCTATTCCTGACAGCGCAGGCAGGTAACACGGTGTAAGATATCCTCACGCTCATTGTAACCTCCCGGCCCGGGCCTGATGTCACAACCTGTGACCAGAACATGCAGCGGGCCGTCGGTCCTCCTAATTGAATTATGGGAGTGCAAAAACAGGCATGGTGCAGGATTCATGTCAAACCGTGCCCCCCCGAGCGTTATGACAGGCAGGCTGGCTGTCTCTGCATTGTTCTGAGAAGAACATGCACCACACGTATATGCATGTGCGCGTGCATATGTACGTGCGTGTGCCTGCGCTTATGTGGGTGTGTATGGAAGTATACAGTATGTACTCTGTGTGTTTGCGCATATATACTGTGTATGCACGTGCGTGTGTGCGTGCGTGCGTTTGTTTGTGTGTGGAGGCGTGTGATGATGTGCACATCAATGTACTGTAGCGTATGCGCGCGTGTTTGATGCCAGTGCACTGTACACTGTGTGTGTTTGTGTGTATAGAGCCGCGAGGCTCTAAATAGAGCACTCTAATTTCCGTCTCTGAGGAAAGTGTGATTGAACACAAACCCTTTTGCCGGCGGGCCCAAACAGCCACGCACCATGACAGGGGAGATGAAAAAGGAAAATTCTTATTTTGTCCTCTGCCTTTCTATTTTTTCCTCAATCTTTATTCTCTCTCTTCCTTTGGCCTCTTCTCGGCCTCCTCTTCCCATTCTCTCTTTTATCTTTTAATTTTCTTTTTCTAGTTGATTATCTTTTCTACCCTTTTGCTATTAGTCTTCTCTTTTCAATTCTCCATCCAATGTAAGAAGTAGTGCAAAGAGGATCTATTTCAGAGATTGCTTTTTTGTGTGTGAATGGGGCTTCTGGGCTTCTCCGTCTTTGTGTGTGCATGTGCGTGTGCGTGTGTGTGTGTGTGTGTGTGGGGGGGGGGCTGGGGGGGGGGGGGGGTGTGTGCGATTGCGTGCGTGCGTGCGTGCATGCATGTCACCTGGACCATCTGGCCGCAGACAGACCTGAGAGCATGGGTACCATCACAACAGATTAGGAGGAGGTGGAGGGGAAAGCTCCTCTTCTCTCCTTCATTTAACTGATCCCTCCTTATCCCCTTTGCTTCATTTCACCTAGCCGCTCTACTTATTCACTGCATATGTGTACATGCATGCATGGTTGTTTACGCACGTCAACACACGTGTGCGTGCCTGTGTGTAAATGGGTGTCTCGGTGTGAGCGAGCAATGCATGCTCCATTGCGGAGCCTCTCTCTTGTATTGTCTGATTGCTGCGTGATTGCCTAGTATTGGTCAGTAATTGGAAAACAGCTCACTCCTTGGTTCTGAAAAGGATGTGATTAGTTTTAAAGCAACGGTTAAAATGACAAATAATAATTACAAAAAAACGGAATGCTAATCTCCACTGGGTCTCTGCGTGGCTAACCCTGATGCTAACGAGTCTGAGCACTCCACTGATTAAAAAAGATTAATAAGGCTAATGGGCAAAAAACAGCATCACTTTAGGCTGAAGCACTGAGACAGAGATAAACACGCAGAGGGGGGAGGGTAAGAGAGAGAGGGGGGGGGGGGGCTATACTCATCTGTTCATCTGCTCAATTCTCTTTGGCATTTGCTCCCCATGAACGGATGTGAACCCAGGTTTTGCATGCCAAGGGAGGAAGTCCTGTGTGTGTGTGTGTGTGTGTGTGTGTGTGTGTGTGTGTGTGTGTGTGTGTGTGTGTGTGTGTGTGTGTGTGTGTGTGTGTGTGTGTGTGTGTGTGTGTGTGTGTGTGTGTGTGTGTGTGTGTGTGTGTGCACGTGAGTGCTTGCATGTTCGAATTAGAGCTGGGTACTTGGACTTGATTTCTAGCTGCAACCCACACCAAGATATCAGTTTGCTACTCGGTAGAGAAACGTTCTACTGACTGAGTGTGAAATGATTGACAATTGTATAATATTGCCGTTATACTGTATTGTATATTAGAACTCAATCTGACCATCCACTCCAATCATAAACAAATAACTTTTTCTCACTTTGCCAAACGGTATCAAAGGGTGAAATACAATGACATTAAACTACTTGCACAATGGATTTGAACAATTTGACAATGAACAGTTGGGGACTTACTTATCTAATGTCAATTAAATGAAAATAGCAAACTAACTGCAGTGACAACCACTGCTGATAAATGTCTGTGGTTCTCACAGAAAAATACAACCGTTTTTTTACCCATAATTAATGATAATAGGGTACACTGCCTCACATCATTTTTCATTAAGATTTCTTACAGATCAGTCCTGACAGAAAATAAATTCCACAATAAGTCTAACATGATGATGGCAGTCTGTTTTTTGGTATAACAGATTCACTTTACAGGTTTAACCAGGCCCCACTACATGGGGTCAAGGCCTTTTGGATGTCACCTTCATCACCCAGTGAAGCCATAATGGTTGTCAATCAACTAGAAACACACAGGTGAACATTTACATTTAGATACATCCGTGTGAAGATGATTGAGAAAATCACAACCGTGCACTTTGAGTGTAGAATTAGAATAGGCTATATGCGATACAGCGTTTCCCATCCCATTTATCAGCACACATTCACAGGGGCGAAATGAAGGAGAGATGAAGAGGGGAAAGAGGTGTAATCACATGAATAGATCATAGAAGGCGGTACCTTGAATAGAGAACGCGGTACCTTTTCAGGGTGTGATTAAATGTGATGAAAATCAATATGATGATGCCAGCCTGGCACAACAATGCAATGTCGTCTCCCGAACAATACTTTAAAGACTAATACAATTTCTATACCATCGGCTAAAGCTGGGAACAAAATTATACAGACCACAATATTGCAGGAGATGATCATGAGCACAATGAGTCAATGTGCTAGATTGAAAGTCACACAGTTAGCCGATAATGACATTGGTATTAGTAGCCATTGCCATCTAGTGGTGCTGAATGAGAATGGAAGTTTGGATACTTAGTAGTCGTTAACAGTGCAGGTGAAAGAAAGCTGACCTTGAGTATGTCATTGTGGAACATAAATAATGTCCATTTGAGTTTCCAATACACAAACACAGCTAATCAAACATCCACATTATTGTACACACGTCATACAAATATGTGTGTGCATGCTAAGACGCGCACACACACACACACACACACACACACACACACACACACACACACACACACACACACACACACACACACACACACACACACACACACACACACACACACACACACACACACACACACACACACACACACACACACACACAAATGGGGGTCTGTAGCCTAAGCCTAAAGCATGTCAAACTGGGGGTCCTTGAATAATCACTGCTAACAGTCTTCTCTTATGGGGTCCTTGGCATATTGTTTTTTCAAATGGGGGTCCGCGGGCTAATTAGTGTCAATTTGGGGGTCCTTGACATGAAAACGATTGGGAACCACTGATATATGCGACTTAAATGCAAGGTCTGTTCTTATTGTTGACTTGTATGGTATGCACACTTATAGAGGGTATGTGCAAGCATGCATAAAGTGTGATAGGTGGCCTTACTGAGTGTTAAGTGATTGTGTGTTGTACTTGTATGTACTGTATGCAGCCTTATTTGCCAATGCAGGCGTGCATATCATTTAACGTCTCTTTTCATTTAATCTCTCTCTCCCTCTTTCCTGTCCATCTTCACTGTAACTATCAATAAAAGGTACTAAAACAAATCTTTAAAAAACAAACCCAATGTGATGATGTTTTTGTGTGCACCAATCAGCAAACAATCTGGATCAGAAATGAAAGCGATAGTAGAGACATCATCACTGCAGAATGTCCAGATGTACACAGTATCCTACAATCCCTGCGGTTCAATTAAAACTCCACCCAAGTGGACTGTTACGGGTTCATTTTGAGACCATTTTCGACCACAGACTTTTACTGTGTATGTAATGTGGTTTGAAAATTGATTTTCATCTAAAAAAGAAATTTGCTACAAACTACTGTACTGAGGTTTGGTACAGGCTATTACTTAGCTTGAGATAATGACATCATCATGTGAACAATAAAAGATTACTTTATATGATTTTGTAGCACTTGACTAGAGGTTCGGGTCGCTGTATGTGGCCCTCACACCTACATTTCAACACTGATCCATCTGACATGGCCATGTATGGAGATCCCTGTGTCTGTCAGTCAATGTCCCCTTTATGCCCATATATGGAGACTGAGGCTGAGTCATGGTGACATGATAATAACCGCTAGTTACATAATGTGAAAGAAACGTACTGAAGGCATGCTTCTTCCGGTCCACGGCCCACGGACCCCCATTTGAAAAGCTATGCCAGGGACCCCATGAGAGAAGATTTTTTTACGGCTCTAGCAGTGATTCTCAACCTGTTTAATTTCAAGGACCCCCGTTTGACATGCATTAGTCTACGGAACCCCATTTAATGTCATATTCTATCTCTGGGACCCCCAATTCATATTGTAAAATCAATGTTGATTTAACTCAAAGAGTGTACAAATTTGTACACTCTCAGAGTTACAGAACCATAAGGGTCCATTTGGTTCCAAACTATCATTTAGCTGGGGACCCCCTGGACCTCACTGTGGGAACCACTGGTATAGCCTATACAAAACATTTACATCCCTATGTTACCCTGCCACCTGGTGGACAACTCCATACACAGGCCTGACATCCAATTTGTTTCTAAATCTTGACAGTTTTCTGAAATACCTATGTTTCTATATCAGTGGTGCTCAATATTTCATGTCAAGGCCGCCGACTCCCATCTGTAAATATGTTGTTCCAGGGACCCCGACAGAAGCAAAGATTTGAGTTGAAATGTTCGCTCGGAAAGAAAATATATTCAAAGATTTGCACCACATTTTCACGGTTTTTCAAAAAAAGCAGTTCTACAAGCTCGTAGCGCGGCACTCGGTGCAGCGCTATGAGCTTGTAGATCTGCTATTTTTCAATAGCTAAAGCATAACATGATGCTTAAAACACCAAAAGGGGTTTCCATTCTGAATGGGTTAAGACACCAACCACTATATGGAATTATTTTCGGCAGGTTGACAGGCCATGAGGCCAATGTTTTCATCTGTGTGTCACTCTGTGCTACGCCTGGGGTCCCCTAGGGCCAAGGCTAATCTTGCAAACTGCTGCTGGACCGACTGGCATCAAACTTTGCATGGACACGGACAAAAGGCCAAGAAAGATACATTGTGGCATTTTGGCAGTGACCAGATGTCCCCCTTTGCGTGGGACAGTCCTTCATTTCCAAGACTTTTCAGGCGTCCCACAAATTGAGACCCTGCACATTGTGACTGGCAGGCATGATCAGTGTTCTTAATGTCATAGTTGTTAGTCCCCTAATAGTTGTCTCTCTGTTGTAAAGCTCTCTTTTCCTGTAAGATGTGTTTTTAAGCCTGTTAAAATAACATGACAAATATCCCCCTGGGCTACAGTACCTTAGTCGGCCATACCACCCATGACCAAAATTAGCATTTTAAAACAAAATGGGAGACACCAGAGGTTTTTAATAACAAAATGATAGGAAATATTAGGCCTATCACAATGAATATCGAATATCACAACAAGGCATTTAACAGCAACTTAAGTAATACGTTATTGCTAAAAAAAACAGGTGAGAGCCTGTTTTTTTTCTCTCTCCTTTCTTTTTTGTCTATTTTGTTTACGTTATTCTTATATTATTTAAAAAATAATTAAAAAGTAAAAGTAAAATAAATTAAAAACGTAATTAAAACATCACACTTGTGTGAAGTGATACATAAAGTCAATATACTATTAGACTTGACTGCCATCACGGGGGCACACACAAAGCCAGGGGTTGGAAGGGCTAGTCCCTCAAAAACGGACAAAAGGACATATCAGTCACCAGAACCAATGTATCTGTGAATATATCATTAAAACCATACAGTAAGTTAAAACAGAGTTTGAAGTTACAATACTGAATCAAGCAACTTAAAAACTGTCTGTGGTCCTTACTAAAGCCCGAGTAGATGTTAAAATGACCTCAAACATGTTTGAAAGTGAAATATCCCTTTAGGGAACAGTCACAAAACTAGTGTCCTTTGTATTGTTGACCCATTTCTACCACAGAACAACTTTCGTTCAACTTCAACCAATCAGTCACATAAATGTGTTTGTGTCTTGTATCACAATGCCAGCAGCAGCAGCACAAAAACATAGTTCCATGTGAACGGAAGTTGCACTAGGCTATATGGTAGAAATAGGACAATACAAATTGCGCTAGTTGTGTGGATTCATTTATTTGTAATTAGCGGCCCTCAGTGACAACCACCAACTGACCTGAACACGGTACTTAGGCAATACATTAATAATTTGCAACCACTGTATTTCATACAGCTTTTAAAGGGGGATTACCACTCACTTAACATTGAACTATGTCATTAATATAACTTAAAAAAAAGAACTATGTCTAAAACTTGGGGTCATGTGATAAGTGACAAGCCAAAGAGTACACCAACATGATGTCACTGATCACATGACCTCCATTTCTAGGCTAATCATCGGGCGGCGGTGGTTCAGGGGTAGAGTGGCCGGATGGTAACCGCAAGGTTGCCAGTTCGAACCGGGATCCCCCAGAGTTAGTGTCGAAGTGTCCTTCAGCAAGACCCTGAACCCCTAATTGCTCCTGATGTGCTGTGTGAATGGGTGAATTGATGCACAATCTATGTAAAGCGCCTTGGATAAAGGCGCTATATAAATGCACCATTTACCATTTACTAAACAGAATGGGGGGGAGGTTATTATTTCCACACATCAGCTCTATATTAATGACATAGTTCAATGCTGAAAATTAGTCGTATTCCCCAATCTGTACTAACTAACACTTTAATATTCCCCAAAACCAGAACAGAACTCCCACCATGCGACTCAGGCAATCAATTAATACCTTTGCAAGTCATTCCTACAGCTTTAAGTCCAAAAATATGAACTAACCCTTTAAAGTCACTAGTAAGAATGGTTTTATCATAGTTCAACAGCATAAGAAATTCTGAGACCCAGACATTTATGTAGAAAGCTAGCAAGACGAGGCAAGTTTATTCATATAACATATTTCAACAAGGCAAGTACATGTGAAACGTTAAGGAAACACTTTATAAAAGGACTTACTTTGAATTCAGCAAAAATAAAGTTAAACACATTTTATCCTTATTTTATTCCTAATACAGGAACTGAATTTGAATAGGCCTACGGGAATTGTATTTGTATTTGTGTATCTGCATCGTGGTATTGCTATTTTTTTTTACTGCAGTAAAAATAATAATAATCTGAGTGAGTAGCGGTACTTCTTCCACCAATGTTTGCTTGCCAGAGGTCAGTGGTTTGAGGAACATGAAGGACGTCAGCGATAGAATAGTAGCAGCGCAGCTTTAGAGATTGCGGGGGTTGCCTTATAGGTTGCTTCTGTGTCGTCAAAGCCACTGAAGTCACCACAGTTGGCCGGCTTAATGACCCATCCTCCTCCGCCAACGCAATGCTGTGAAAATGCGAAAACAGATGCAACGCGTCATTGGACTTATATTCAAAAACACATTTCATTAGTTACAGGCCAATTTCTTTCCTAAGAAATTAGATGCTGGGACAGTACTATATGGCTAATGTAAGAGCTGGAACATGTGACAGACCACCTACAATTAACCATTTGCTATAAAGGTTCATGAATAAAGATTTGTGTGGCATGACTGCATACTATAATAGAAACATTAGAACGACAGAATCATATGCTAGGAGGTGGAGATAGAAATGCTAATCATTTTGTGCAGGCCACACCCAAAAATGAGGGTGTGAGAGGATAGTGCTTTCATTATTCAAGCCACGGTCTCTTAAACGGAGAGCAACAGCGTATTTGTTTAAAGCAGTGGTTTTCAACCAGTGGACGGGCACCACCAGTTGTCCTTGAAGAGGTTCCAGGTGGTCCCCAGTTAAATTATGGTGTTGGTAACCAAATGGACAGATCTACTCTTGAGAGCGTAAAATGAAACAAAATTTGGTTACATTTTATGCTCTCAAGAGATAAATTATTATTAAAGATCTGCATTAAGTACTGTAGAATGTAGAAGAATTGTTATTTTGATCAACATTTGCCTGTAATTTCTCCTAATGGTACCACGCAGCATGGAATTGTGGACAAAATCTTATCCAACGACAACAAAATATTCAAAAAGGATACATTTCATCAAATGGTGGTCTGTGGCTCAAATGCAGAATAAACAATAGGCCTTGAAATGAAAATGGTTGAAAACCACTGTTTTAAAGGGATAGTTCACCCCCAAAAACGTCTCTATTGAAAAAGGGACGTTAGAGGGCACCGGTGGGGTTGTAAAGTGACACTTGGGGTGTTCAAGCAGCAGTATTTAACAAGTTGGGAGCGAGAATGTGTTGAAAAACCATAGGTTGCCTATAAGCACCTCTTTGGGCCCCAAATTTGCTTTCTGCAAATAAAGATCTTAGAGTACTCACATTTTCAGGTTTGCAACCTGTGACAGTGCCAGTTCCAGTGCCAGTTCCAGCAACCGGTTTAGTTCCAGAACATATGGCGAAGGCAGACCTGTCAGTGTTGATAGCTCTGAAGGAGATGTAGCCGGTTTCAAAATATTCTGAAAAAAATAAATAATAATAATTAAAAGGACTAGAATGTTGTCCTATAATGAAATAGTTGTCCCATGTCCTATAACTCCAGTTCGTAGTGTACGGAAGTCATTTCTATGCCATTTGTTAGGTCACGCGGTACATGTCAGCAGAGGTCAATATCACATATTGTATGACGTGTTTCATATGCACAATTCTTACTTCTTGTATCGGTTCCATAAAACGACTTCACCATCTCATCAGTCCCATAGTCATACGCAATACTTATGGAGGGTCCATTGTTGGTTAGGCATTTTCCCATACCATGTTTCACAGGGAAATTCTTGAAAAGGGGAAAAAGGGGATACAATATCAATCCAAAGAACGGGCATGCACAGTTTAAGCATCACTAATGTTCAGTGGTGGAAAAAGTTACCAATTGTTTTACTTAAGTAAAAGTATCAATACTGCAATGTAGAATTGTATACGTTACAAGTAACAAATTCAAAGTGTACTTGAGTAAAAGTACAAAGGTATTTGTATTAAAATGTACTTAAAAGTACCACAAGTAGAAAGTCCTCACTAGTAGTTTTCAAATATATAAAAATCTTTTGAAAATAGCTGTGAGCTTGTAGATCAGCTACTTTCAAATGGCTGAAATGTATATGGGGCTGTAGTGGTTAGTGTATGTTTTGCAATAATAATCAAAGATCTACAAAGTAACTAAAGTTTTCCAATAATTGCAGTGTAGTAAAAGTACAATATTTGCATCTGAGATGTAGTAGAGCAGAAGTAAAAGTACTGAAATTTTAAAGTACCCTCCCCAGTAGTGTGAAAACATCCCCAAATTATACTTAAGTACAGTACTTGAGTAAATGACCTTGTTACTTTACACCACTGCTAATGTTTGATGTAAAATAAGAAATATACAAAAATCAATGCCAACTAAGAATAAAATGTCAGAAAAAAACAAGAATAACCAGGTGCTCATCGGCGATATAAAAGTGATTATAGTAAAAAAGAAAATGTAAAAAGGTGCTCACGCGGATCAAACAGGATCAAGGCATAGAAAAAAAGAGACGATCCGGACGCTCAAAGAAAAAAGGAGGAGGCCTTTATTCAACTAAAAGGCAACAACCTGCCAACATGTTTCCACCTTAACTGATCATCAGGGCGGAAAAGCATGACCAGTTAAAGGGACACTTCACCCTTTTTGCAAAAAAATATATGTTAATGACGTTTAGAAGCTTTAGAACACTTTCCTGGAGATCTTTGTGTGTGTAATATGTGGTTTTAGATATTTTAGATTGTAGCAGTGAGCCTGTTTGCTCTGATGTCATGGACACTGGGCTCACTTCCTTCCTGGACTACATGTTGTCTCAGTAAGACAGCTCTCCCCCTATCCACAAGGAGGAGCAGTGCACCAAAGAATTATGGGAATTGTATTCCAGGAAGGTAGTGAGACCAGTGTCCATGACATCAGAGCAAACAGGCTCACTGCTACAATCTAAAATATCTAAAACCACATATTACACACATAAATACCCCCAGGAAAGTGATCTAAAGCTTCTAAACGTCATTAACATATATTTTTTTGCAAAAAGGGTGAAGTGTCCCTTTAAGGTGGAAACATGTTGGCATGGTTGCCTTTTAATCCATTTTGGGCGGGAACGCCTTTTGGTGTTTTAAGCATTATGTTGTACTTCAGCTATTGAAAAATAGCAGATCTACAAGCTCATAGCGCGGCACCGAGTGCCACGCTACGAGCTTGTAGGTCTACAATTTTTTTTTAATCGTGAAAATGTGGCACAAATCTTTGAATATATATTCTTTCACAGCGAACGTTTTTAACTCAAATCTTTGCTTCTGGTTGTTTTTGATGTCAGTGGTTTGAGAACCACTGACATACTGTAGAAACATGAGGTTTTTCAGAAAACTGTCAGGATTTAGAAGACATTTGTAGTATCGTTACCAGGTCAAAATGGGTTAATTCAATAAATGCTATTCCTCCTTTTATCTTTGTGGGCCCCGGAACGTCTCTTTTTTCTAGGAATAAAATGCCTTATCTTAATAAAAACCATCAATCGTAGAAGAAATGGAAACAAATTTTCAAAAGGTAGATCCAGTATAATTCTTAATGATACCCTTCACCTATAGCAGGGGTGCCCGCACTTTTTTGACTTGAGCTACTTTCAAAATGACCAGCTCAACAAGGTCTATAGCCACCCAAACAATTGTTATCCCATTGCTTTATGTACCTGAAGGGGTTGAAAACCACTGAGCTAGAAGAAAAGATGTACCGACTATACATGTAGTTACAATGTGACATTCAAATGATCTTACAGTAAAAAGTTCGAAGAGGTTCGGGCCATGCTTAACCCAGTCGGAGCAGTCGGTGTGGTATCTTAAAATAGACGCATCTTTCCAGTCTTTCCAGCCAGGAGTTTCGTTTGGAACATGCCACACCCCCAGGCTTTCTGCATCCTCAATGTCATAGTAGCCAGGATTCTGTCAACAAATCACATTGAAAGTCATAGCAAAAGCAAATAAAAATGTAAAATGTCCTCAAAACATACTGTACAGACCTCTCGAAATGAAATGATTAGTCATTAGATCAAGCCTTAAACATGCCAGGCCGGGTCGAGGAGAGAGTATATCTCACATGAAAATGTGTATGGTTCACAGGGTTCCCAACAGTGAGGTACCCAAGTATACATAGTGGTTCCTACTGGTTCCCAAACTTTTCAGGGCGAGACCCGAAAGAGAGATTGCCCGGGACCCAAAATAGCTGATCTACAAGCTTGCAATGCGGCGCGAAGCTTGTAGTTCAGCTATCACTACTACTTCATTATTATTGGTTTTATTCATGGAATTTCTTAGCTTTGTTTGTTTGTTTTAAAATGTATAAAATTGTATTATTATTATTACTCAAGTTGTGACCCATAAAGATTGGTCTGTCACACACAAATCGGGCCAACCCATGCACTGTTTGGGAAACATTAGTCAAATTAAATGCACAACACAGAAGGTAAGTAAACCAATATTTTCACAGGCCGTCTTCTTTGAACTGCAGATAATTGAAGATCAGTCAAAGACCAACCTACCTTGTAATCCTCATATGTGACGCTCACTATATGCCCAAATGTCTTTCTGTTGGTCCAGTTGGCATCTCCGCCTGGATTGCTGTATTTGTTGCCCTGCTGTGACGACCAGTTGTCTCCTATGGTACATTTGCCGTCGATATTGTTCTCATGGATGCTGGCTATCAGTGTCCAGCCACCACCATCAGTCGTCATGTCACAGTAGGTCTGATATTCCTCACCATGGTCCTCAGGGTGAGTAGATCTGAGGGTATAAAGGCCATCTGAGAGGTTGAAAAGAAAACAAGCAGAAACATTGTCTTAGTTGACATGAAATTAAAATCAACCCAAAGTAGAAAAAGTGTCCAGAATCAATCACTTCACCTTGAAGGTCAGGCATAGCCGTTTTGAGTTCCATACAGCTGTGTATTGCTCCTGTACAGGGAAAATCAATTGTCAATCAATTGTCAATCAGTTGTGTCTGTTGTCTACACAGTGTGTCTCTCTCTCATAGCATAATTGTACTCCAAGTCATGTATGAGTCAGTATAAGGTCAGTATGTTCAAGGTTTTCAGGAAAGAATAACTGAAAAATGTAATTAGCCCAAGTAAGCATTCTGCATTCCGATAGGCTGAAGACGTAGGCAATAATAAGGCACAATGAAGCAGCAGTGTTATGATGAGAGTAGAGTTAGGTAGAAATGTCAATTTAGCCAAAAATGTACATAGGCAATTATGCTGAGGCTAACAAAATGAATAATAAAATTGACAGTGTAAAGATACAGAGAGACAGTACCTGAGTGTTGGATGAGCATGCAGCTGAGGAACAGCAAACTCCTAAAGAACATGATGCCTGAAGAGAGAGAGGAAATGGATGACAATATACCCCTTTGTTTCCAACCTTAAACAAAATAGAAAGGTCCTGTCAATAAAAGCTGTATTCAGGCCATCTGATCAACTATAATGTACAGTTGCCTTAAATCACTTTACTCAACAAACAAGCTGCTGTGTCTCAGCAACGTGCATTCAAAAAAAGACAGTATGCAAAACAATGGCCTTACCTTATTACTTTACTAGACAGTCAAGACTGAGCTTCATGTCCTTGGTGATCTTCTTATAACAGACACTTGTTTATGAATAAGGAATAAGATAACAAGATGGAATGCCGTCAACACAGTTTCATGCATGTCTATGTTATCTGCCAAACTAACACGTCAGGGCGCAGGGCAGCAGTGGCTCAGGGGTAGAGTGGCCGGTAGAGCGGCCGGATGGGAACCGTGAGATTATCCCGCTTTGGATAAAAGCACCATATACATGCACCATTTCAATCTTTGTGTCGGTGTATGCTGCTTGTTGACTATCACAAATAGTAAGAAGTGTTACTGAGGGTTTTTGACTTTGTGGTAAAGGACTGTATAATCTAGTTTGTTGCTCAGGGGCAAGAGTACAGGAGTCGAGATCCACTTCGGTGTGTTTTATTAACCAACTGTTTGTTGGTTTCTAAAGGAAACATAAGCATCTCAATATAATTAGCAAACCACACTGCAGCTTATACATATTGGGAACATTAATACATTATATCAATGTAAACCTTAATTCTACTTATGTGAAGTACAATCACTACTAATACTATTTAACAAGTTGTCAAATGACATATCTGCTGATATTCTGGTAGCATTAAGCAGCTGGAATAATGTAACTACAGCAGACCACTGGGATAGTAGAAATAAACCAAATATAATGCAATAACAAACTACATGACATAGTTGAAACATGAAACATGAGTTACTTTCTGCAGTGTTAAGGACGGACTTATAATAATAGTACTTACTTTAGTCATAAATTCAACATTCAGACCAACAATGATATTGGATGGAAAACAAACTTATCGGAGTGCTAGCAGGCTAAGCTAGGCAGTAGACTAGTCTCTGAACATGCTGACAAGGCAAAGACTTGGCCTTGTCCGTGGCACATTTTAGATTTTCTGTTTTACACACCCAACCATTATAATGTTCATATTTTGATCATGAGACCCAATTACTGAATGTCAAAACTATTTTCTTCAGAATGTGTACGACACATGTTTTACTATGGCATATACCATAGTGGCATAGTCTAACTAGTACTAGTGGTTTTACTATGGCATATACCATAGTGGCATAGTCTAACTAGTACTAGTGGTTTTCAAATATATTATTTGCAATAGTAAGATTTTCATAGTAAGAAACCTATGAAAATCTGGGAACTAAATCGTTACCAAGAAATGTCTTCACCAATGTGTTTCTAAAGGTGTCTGATAACATGTAGGCTTACTAAAAGTTTGAAATTCAAATTTCATCATTCTTTAAGTAGCATGTGACATATGAAACTAGGGGGTTTTCATGATTCTGAATCCATTCCAAGCATTAGTTTTGCACAAAAAAACACTCCTTGGGAGGAAAACAGCACAGCACACAAGTGGATATGGCCGCATTTAGCCCAATGAGGTTTTTTTTGTGCAAAAAGCTTGGAATGGGTTCAGAATCATGAAAAACCCCTAGTTTCATATGTCACATGCTACTTAAAGAATTATGACATTTTGACTTTTTTTTGCCTTATATAGGATGTTAATGGTATGGTCACATATTATGCTAATAACAAAAAATTCCCACAGGAATTGAATTGAGAGTGTACAGATTTGTACATGTGTACACTCTCAGAGTTGCAGACCTGTTATGGTCATTCAGGTACACGTTTCCGGTAATACTCATTGTGTATGTCTTTGGCAAAAATGACATTTTGACAAAAATGTCCACCACAAGCCAACATGGCGATGACCCCTGATGCTGACCGCACTTCTTCTCTATACTGTCTTAAATGCAAATTAAGTTTCGCTGTAACAAGTGGGAATGTACTCGGCTCATCGATAAAATAATATTAGCAAATGCAATAATACATGGGTAGAATCTCCACTTCTCCCCTGCTGTTCCATAATGTACCATCTTTAGTAAAAACAGGCTAAACGTCACAGGAAACTCTGTGTCTCCATAGGAAACCACTGCTGACCATCTAATTATTGGCTTAGGAATGCAACAAAAAACAAAATAAGTCACATCTGTGTGAATTGAGCGGTGCAACTGTACTGTGTGGGGGTCCCCAGGGGGTCCCTGGAGGGGCCCAGGCCTGTTCCGGCGAGCCAGACATACACACTACATAGGGGGACACAAAGCTCCGTAATGGAGCGGAGGCAGCGCTAAAAAATAGGCTATCCATTAACTCAAGTCTCAATGGTAATCAATAGAAAAAATGACAGAGCTCCTGTGTGGGGATCCACACAGTAGCTCCGAAAAAAATAATAATCAGAGAAATAGTTTGCTAGCTTACCTTGCTCTCGTTTTTATTTATACGATACATGATCCAAAAAGCTTTCATATTTTGATCGAGAGGCGGGAGAGGAGCAGAAATTAAGCGCTAGTATATCCATCAGATCAAAACCACGGAGAGCGCCCTGGATTAGGAGAGACGAGGCATTCTTTCTGCCGTGCTAACAGCTAAGTGAACGGGAAGCTAATATGACCGTAGTGAAGCGTACGTTAGCCGAGAGTCAGACAGGCATCATTGAGGATGCGCTAGGACGTGTACACACGTCCTATGCATCCCTCGATTGGATTCCCTAGGACGTGTGGACACGTCGGATGGACGGAAACGGTTAAGTGGTTTTAAGTGACAAATAAACATATTACAAGCATACAATAAGGTCAGACTGGGCCCAGGCCGTAGCGTAACGGTCTGGGCACCGGACTGGTAATCCAGTCGCAGTGTGCCGCGGGTTCGACTCCCGAGCCCGACACGGCCTTTACTGCATGTCTTCCCCCATCTCTCTCCCGTTTCCTGTCAGCCTACTGTCTGTCCCTTCAAAAATCAATAAAAGGCGTAAGCCGCAAAAAAAAAATATATAAAAAAAAAATAATAATAAGGTCAGACTGAAGAGGTCCTTCGTCCATCAGTTGACTTTGAGGCTTAATCAGGAGTTTGGCCAGGACTAGATTGAGCTGTGGACATTTCTCTTGCCTATATGTTTTTTTTCCATTATACATAGCCTATGCAATGGTTGGCCAACAATGGCTTCAGAATTGCTTTCTTCATGTGGCTTTCTTGTACTTGATTTATTGGGGTTTAGAGTCGCATTTAGAGTTGTATATTTTTGAGGGGTGCTAGCCCCTCCTACAGGTTTAATGTTTGTTTTTAGTTCAGTTTGTTTTAAAAACAAACAATGACAATGAAGGGAAAATTGTCCCTAACACAAACATTAAATTAAACTAGAACTGCACTCTGTCACTCTGTACTTGCGTGTTGCACACTAGTAGGCCATAAATGGCCTACTAGTGCGCAAGCAGATTGCGCAAGTACTGTTGTACTATATTAAGTCTATATTCGAACTCAGGAAATTCTCGTCTACATTTCTCACAGCGGTAATTTCCATTCATTTTTTTTTTTTTTTTTTTTTTTGCGGCTTACGCCTTTTATTGATTTTTGAAGGGACAGACAGTAGGCTGACAGGAAACGGGAGAGAGATCGGGGGATGACATGCAGTAAAGGCCGTGTCGGGTCCGGGAGTCGAACCCGCGGCACACTGCGACTGGATTACCAGTCCGGTGCCCAGACCGTTACGCTACGGCCTGGGCCGTAATTTCCATTCTTAAGGTCAGCATCTATATAGAACAAAGCGGAGATCCGGGCACACTTAATGTTAAAAGGAGGAAAACTTTATTGAACCGACCTATACGGTCTTCATCCCACCCCATCTGCTTTGATTGTCACTATGGGCAGATCAGAGTCACACTGCACTGTTTGAACGTCCTGTATGTTATTGTAGGCCATGGTAGAGGTGGTGTTGATAATCTTCTTATTAACTTTGTCTCTCACAACGAGGTGCTACAAGGTGATCTGTCTCTAACCTCTGTTTAAAAGGTTAGAGTTCTTCCTATTAGATTATATTATATTTTAAGTACCTTCTTTGGGTTCTCTGGGTAATTAATTGGGTTTATTCTCATATCTGATGTTTTGAAATTTCTCTCTCTTTTATTCACTGGTAATTACACCACATGGCCCATATTTAAAAATGACACTGTACATTAGGTTGAATTCGACCAATGGCAAAAATGTGGGCAATAATAATGATATATATTATTTTAGCCTTTTTATTATTAGACAACATGCACTGTTTTCTTTTTATTTGCTATTTTGCTTTTATTATGACAATGTTAATGTTCTTAATGCACTTTTATTTTATAAAAAAAAGTCCAAGAAGTGCTTTGTCTCCCCAGTGGCATTTAAACTGCAGACTAACAGTATGTTTTATTTTGTCACACAATTGAGGCAAGAATGTACAAGAATTTCACTGCGTGCATTTTTGCCACAAAAGTGCATAGGAACTTGATGCAATTTACAACTTACACATACATTAAATAAAATACAGAAGACCGTATAATGTGCCTCAATAATCATGGGTGAAGTCTGTCTGTCTGTCTGTCTGTCTGTCTCACGCAATAATGAACATGTGTGATATAGGCTACTGTTGTTAATAGCAGTGACTGTGACAAGTGAACAACAAGTGAACGCGGCCCTCATCAAGTCACCCTTCGCCCAATGCACCAAAATGAGTTCCGACACCCCTGGTCTAAACACTATTATCAAAAAATAAATAGTCTGTACATTGAAACAAATGAACCTGGCATCGGTCTAAATAACATGCTATCAGTTAGGGGGTTAAATATCTTTATTGTGCAGAGACACTTTGACTGGTAGACTGAGGGGAGGTGAACCAGTGACCTTCTGTTTATCGGGCAGCCTACAAAGCTACAAACAATAGACTTACTGAATTTCACTGGTAGAAAAGTAGGCTACTCACAATTTCTTCGATACATTTTATCAATTATTACAATTAAAATAATTTACAATAAATAAAAAAAAATCATTCTGCACTCATTGTGCAGAATGTCCCATTTCACAAGTTTTCAAATAATTTTCTTTTTTTTTAAAGGCAGACGCACAATGCGTCACATCGTGATTCGTTGTGAGCTTGTAGATTGGCTAACCCATTTAATAAAAATGATACAAGGCTGTAGACTGTAGTGGTTAACGTACGTTTTATAATAGGCTAATAATCAAAATCTACAAACTAACTAGTAACTGAGATTTTCAAATAAATGTAAAAGTACAGTATTTGCATCCAATATGTAGTGGAGTAGAAGTAAAAGTATTGGAAATTGGAAATACTCAAGTAAAGTACAAATACCCAATATTGTACTCAAGTACAGACTTAAATAAATGTACTGTATCAACTGGCGGCCCGGGGGCCACATGCGGCCCCCACCATCACTTAATGTGGTCCACAGGTTAATATCAACTGGCGGCCCGGGGGCCACATGCGACCCCCACCATCACTTAATGTGGTCCGCAGGTTAATATCAACTGGCGGCCTGCGGGCCACATGCGGCCCCCACCATCACTTAATGTGGTCCGCAGGTTAATATCAACTGGCGGCCCGGGGGCCACATGTGGCCCCCACCATCACTTAATGCGGCCCGCAGGTTAATATCAACTGGCAGCCTGGGGGGCACATGCTGCCCCCACCATCACATAATGCGGCCCGCAGGTTAATATCAACTGGCGGCCCAGGGGCCACATGCTGCCCCCACCATCACATAATGCGGCCCGCAAAATTAACATACCTATAACTAAATGCATTTGAAATTAAATAAAAAGGTTACTTTTCAGGATTCCATTAAAAAAAATGGCAAAAAAAGAATTCAGGATTTGAATCAAATATAGCAAAAATAGCTGATCTACAAGTTCAAAATGCGTCGTAGTGCAACGCGTTTTGAGATTGTAGATCAGCATTTTCTTTCTACGACAGTAATATGCAATGTGGCCCTCTGGAGCAAATGTGCAAATATAATGGCTCTCTCCATCGTCAAAGTTGCCCACCCCTGACGTATACAATTGGGGTGGTTGTATTTTGTCTCCCTGCTCTTCTATTGAGACATTTAGATCGTGTCAAAGGTCATGTCTCACCTAGACACAGGATCTGACACAGCACAGCCCGAGACAATATAGTAATTCAATGTAAAAAATATTTTTTATTTTTTTTGCTTTGATACTGTTCTTATCAATATTGCTATTTCATTTTGTTATATATTGTTATAAGCACAGTAATTCTTAAGAAAATGTGTTGTTCTAAAAAATGGCAGATCTACACAGCGTGGCACTTCATGCAGCACTGCAAGCTATTTTAAAGTGTTTTATTTTTGTTATTTTTTCAAAACAAATCTGCAAGACATTTTGTGAGTTTTCACTTATCTTTGTTACCTTGTGGCACATACTTTATTTGGCATTCTGTTGGCTGACTAAGGTTCATGGCACGTATCCCGACCTTGCACCCAGTCTGATAAGACCATCTGCTACCGTAAATAGCATGCGAGGCACTCGGCGCACAGACGTTTGCACTCAAATGACCTCACAGACATAAAGCTCTCACAGCTTCTTCGTATATCCTTTTGACAGATACAGTATGGATGTTTATACATTCGTGACGGTGTGAGACGAGGCCCTTTTACGTCATGTGATTTGAACTTCTCATTGAAGCAACTATCTGTCTCAGAGTATAATCAAATACACATACATCTCCATAGGGCAGTGGTTTTCAACCAGTGGTCCGGGGACCACCAGTGGCTAAATGTCGGAGAGTTGGTAAGCAAATGGACCCATTATTAGATCTTTCAGTCTTGAGTGTAAAATGCCATTTGGTTTCATTTTACACTCCCAAGACAGTTACATTATTGTTAAACATCTGCATTACTTCATTTACAGGATGTCTACACAATTAGAGAATGTAGAAGAATTGTCATTTTGATCAACGTTTGCCTGTTATCTCTCCTAATGGTATACCAACATCAATACAGCATGGAATTGTGGACAAAACCGTATCCAACAACGACAAAATATTCTTTAGTTTTGGGTCTGAGAGGCTAAATGTCATCAAATGGTGGTCCGTGGCTCAAATACTGAATAAATAATGGGCCTTGATATGAAAATAAGGGTTGAAAACCACTGCCATAGGGAATCACTGCTGGTCATCAATTATTGGCTTAGGAATGACAAAAACAAAACAATATGAACTCAAGTCTCCATGAGTAATCGGCAGTGGCGTAAAGTAACAAGTACATTTACTCAAGTAGTGTACTTAAGTACAATTTGTAGGTACTTTACTGGAGTATTTCCAGTTTGAAATACTTTTAGGTCTACTCCACTACATCTCAGAGACAAATATTGTACTTTTACTCCACTACAATTATATGACAACTTTAGTTACTAGTTACTTTTAGATTTTGATTATTACAAAACACACTAACCACTTTACAGCCCTAATAATAATATTTTGGCCGTTTGAAAATAGCAGATCTACAAGCTCACAATGCGTCGATGCGATGCATTGTGAGCTTGTAGATCTGCTATTTTCTTGAACTTGTGAAAAGGGACATTCTGCACCATGAGTACTTTTACTTTTGGTACTTCAAGTATATTTTGATGCTGATACTTTTTGTACTTTTACTAAAGTAGGCCTACATTTTTTATTACGGACTTTTACTGGTAACAGTGTAGTTCTACAGTACATTGCAGTATTGATACTTTTACTTAACCCATTCAGGACAGGAATACTCCGTATGACTAGCTCTAAATGATGACGTAAGACATATGGTCATTTATGTGATCTGGTCCCAGCAAACCAGGCACAGATTTGCTGTTTTATTGGCATACGCATAAAATGGCGGGTTGGCTGTCGTGGATTTTGGCACAAAGTAACCACAGTATACCGCTAATCAACTTACAACTACATACTCTATATAGTATAATTTATGTATATGTATACGTATGTCTTACGTTATCATTTAGAGCTAGTCATACGTATACTATATACATAATCAGTAAAATAAAATAGCAAATTGTGCCTGATCTGCTGGGACCAGAGTACGTGGTGTGTATATGTATGACTAGCTCTCAATGATGATGTAAGAAATATGGTCATTTATGTAATCTGGTCCCAGCAAACCAGGCACAAATCTGCTGTTTTATTTGCATACGCATCAAATGGCGGGTTGGCTGTCACGGTTTCTGGCGCAAAGTAACCACAGTATACCGCTAATCAACTTACAACTACATACTCTATATAGTATATGTATACGTATGTCTTACGTCATCATTTAGAGCTAGTCATACGTATACTATATACATAATCAGTCAAATAAAATAGCAAATTGTGCCTGATCTGCTGGGACCAGAGTACGTAGTGTGTATATGTATGACTAGCTCTCAATGATGACGTAAGATATATGGTCATTTGTGTAATCTGGTCCCAGATATAAACTCAGATTCCCAACTTGAAATGTTGGATCTAATAGCTTTTACTGAAACACACTTAAAGAAAAATAATAACATTACTTTTAAATTAAAAACAATGAACACGAATTACAATAAAATCAGGAATGACAGAGAATATGATATAGGTGGGGGAGTTATGTTTGCTATAAAAGAAGATATTTCCATTGAAATAATTCAAAATGAAATCAGGATATTAGAAAGAGTAGAACACGTATGTATACATGTAAAAGATAAAGATCTATATATCATTCTTATGTACAGATCACCTAAAACAGACCTTTCGAAACAAAACACATTTCTCGAAAACATGGTAAAGTATCTATCATCTCCGACTTCTGCAATTATGATAATAGGAGATTTCAATGAAGACCATTATACTGAGAAAGATAGAAGTATAAAGACCTTCATGTCAAGATTAGGCTTTAAACAATTAAATACAAATCCAACTACAGATTACGGAAGTATTTTAGATCATGTATATTTTAACAAATGTGAAAGTATTATTACAGAAATTGAAGTTAGACACATATTACTCAGATCATGATTTAGTATTAATCTTTATAATCCATTTTAATTCAGTTTATATACCTTTTTTTCATCACATATCAATGATTTATTTTTCTTTAAAAAACTAGAAAGGGATCCAGAATATATCTACATCGATAAAAGTGTATTTCTTATATAGATAGAAACTTGAACCATACTTAAAGACAACTTTAGTTTTTTTCAACCAAGGTTAATGTTTTAGGTTGTTATTAGAGAAACTAAAAGATGAGTGTTCTTTTTTTTTCATTTGCTGCTTTCTTTCGTTTTAGGGATTTTAGCTGTTTTTGACAGGGGGGCGGGGGCATTAGAGCATGGGGCTAAATATGTATTTTTTTACAACATTTTATAGCGATTTCTTTTTTAATTATTTACTATAGTCCTAATAAACCCCTGGAAATTTCATCTGGCCACAAAACATCACGAGATCTACTGAATGTGTCAAACTGACATTGAGCCTATGACACACAGTAGCCTACCTTCACATTCAGTAGATCCTGTGATTTATTTGTGGCCAGATGTAATTTCCTGGGGTTTATTAGGGCTATAGTAAATAATAAAAACATAAATCTCCATAATATTTTGTAAAAGAAATACATATTTAGCACCATGCTCGAATGCCCCCGCCCCCCTGTACAAAACAGCTAAAATCCCTAAAACGAAAGAAAGCAGCAAATGGAAAAGAAATAACACTCATATTTTACTTTCTCTAATAACAACCTAAAACATGAACCTTGGTTGAAAAAAACTAAAGTTGTCCTTTAATAATACTAGGTGTTTATATGCATAAAGTAGGTAAGTAGCAAATAGTTACATCTAACAATTATACATTTCAAACGTTCCTTCAAAGAGATACGGAGATTTGACAGTTTACAGCGGTCGAAGGTACTTGCGCGCTCTGCTTGCGCACTAGTTGGCCATTTATGGCCTACTAGTGTGCAACAAGCAAGTATGCACTCGACAGAGTGCAGTTCTAGTTGTCATATCGGTTCATATTGGAATATGCCAGTCTAACCACCGATCCGACACAGGGGTAAGGGGTTGACACTATGGCAGGTAAATAAAATGTTGGGGCATGTGGTGTTTGCTTTCAAGTTGCCCAAACTGCAAGTGCGGAGTGAGGAGTCTGCTATAAACACAACACGAGATATATAGCTAGAGATAGCTAAAAACACAACAGGAGATCACAACACTGGTATCGGTATTGGTATCGGCTAACACAGAAAATGTGGAATCGGGATCGGATAATCGCTAGTTTTAAGCATTATGTTATACTTTAGCTATTGAAAAACAGCAGATCTGTATGCTCATAGCATACAAGCTTGTAGATCTGCCATTTTTGAGAAATCTTGAAAGTGTGGTGCAAATCTTTGAATATATATTCTTTCAGAGCGAACATTTTTTACTCAAAACTTTGCTTCTGGGCAGGGGGTCCCTGGAACAACATATTTTCAGATGGGGGTCGGTGGCCAATATAAATGTTGGGGTCCTTGACATGAAATAGTTTGAGAACCACTATCATAGAAAGTTTAGAAACATAGGTTTTTCAGGAAACTGTCAGGATTTAGAAGTCATTTGTAGAATCGTCCTCAGGCCTAAGTAAAAAATGTGAGTACTTTTCCGACCACTGATAATCGATAGAAAAAAAGTTGTTCTTTGAGTGAACTATCCCTCTAAACTCAAAAGAGATGCTTTTACCAGACTGCAGTCCTTGCATTGCCAGATATATTAGATAAAACAAACCAAAAATAAGGCTACAAGCACAGAGTCTAGAGTCTGCTTGCTCTTTACACCCACAAAGCTCAAATAGGATTGAATCAGCCGACATTGCTAACCGCAATCACAAACTGTCCTGGTCATGGTCAGATCACAGCTTTTGATTAACCCATTCAAAAGACTCCTCAAACAACAACAGAGTGGACCTTGGTGCAGACATTTTGGAAAGTGATTTGGAAGGATGTCCATGATGAGTGTCCTGCTACAGTACGCCATCCGTTGTTATGAGTACAGCTTAACCCCCCCCCCCCCCCCCCCCACCACCCCGCGTGCATCTATATGGCCTTCAGCAGAGAACTGCTCGACCATTATGGGTTTTCTCCCACAATCTCATGCAATAAACGTCTATCTTAGAAATAAGTGTCTTTGACTCCATTTGACTCACTGTCATTACAGATCTATACAGTACATCTTGTTCATTGTAATTATGCTTTCAATTCTACATTTTAATGACCACCAGGTATTATTACAATAACTCACACTGCAATTGAGATGACTGACTATAGGATTCAAACAAATTCAATATAATTTCCTCAACAATCACAGATACAGTATATAGTTAGTCAGTGGTCCCAGGGCCAAATTAACCATTGGGCCGGTGGGGCCGGAGCTCAGGGGCCCATGGCTCTCGTTGGCTATTGAGTGTTATATTTGAAGTAAGGAGCTCCATATTCTGATAGTAGGCTACTTACTCTAAAGGGCCTTGCAAACGGGGAGTGATAAACGTGCCTATAGTTCATTTTCAATGAGACCTGCGTTTTTGCTCGGAGATTCGGTTTAGCTTTTTTATTACGCTTGCGTTGTTGTGCCCCTCTTCAACATACCTGGAGGAGATAAATGGTAAATGGTGCATTTATATAGCGCCTTTATCCAAGGCGCTTTACATAGATTGTGCATTACATTCACCCATTCATACACCGATTGCGGCAGAAGCCATGCAAGGTACCAACCAGCACATCGGGAGCAATTTGGGGTTCAGTGTCTTGCCCAAGGACACTTCGACATGTAGACAGGAGGAGCCGGGATTCGAACCGCCGACCCATGGATCATTGGACGACCTGCTCTACCTCCTGAGCCACAGTCGAGACCTGTGTTGATCCAGACAACAACACCCGCGTTCCTCGCTTCACGTTTGCAAGGCCCTTAAGACTAATAATTGTTGTCATGTTGTTTACTCACATCTCCGCATCACAGTCACACGAAGCTTGTAAGTAACTATTCAACTAAACTTCACTCCTCTCAACTGACTCCATCGGGCCTTATTGGGTCAGTTGGAAAGTCAAGTTGGCTTGTTCCAAGTTTGTAGACAGAAGAACATATGTTCTGTACAGTGCTGAGGTTTGCCCCACACTGAAGGAACTCCATACATCAACACATCTGTCTTTTGAAATAAATGAGAGGCCACTTACTCAACGGTTGCAAATAAATCAAGGGGGAAACAGAAACTAGGCCAATCAAAGATCAATGACAAGTCACAATTATACTGAAAAACTGTTGTTATTCACTGTTGGGAGGACTCGGGGAGAGAAAGAGAGAGAGAGAGAGAGAGATCACTGATAAACTCTCATTACACCAGGAAAAAAAAAAAAAAAAAAAAAAATCTCTTTGGATCGAATAGGAATCTCAGCAAGGCCGATGGCTTCTCAGTTAAAGTGGGTGACAATATTATCACACGAAAAGACGAATTTATGAGTTTCCGTCCTGGAGGCAAATCTTTCCTCTGATAAAATGGCTACCAATGTCATCAAAAAGGTCAACCAAAGAAAAAGATTCCTGTACAGCAGTGGTACCCAAAAGGTAGATTGTGATCTACCAGTAGATCACAAAGGCTGGGCAGGTAGACATGACATGGCCCTAAAATATATATATATAATAAAAAAAAGGCACCACACAAATTAAGGTGACTTCATTGATCGACATCAAATAGGGCCTGTCAGCTCAAATCCACAATGAAATACTTTGTTTGCAAGAGTGTTGCGCACAAAGCATTACATAAGTTATACAAAACGGTACCAATTCCATTTTCCCCCTCTATTTCGAGAGTGTGTAACACCAGCACCGCTATTCCAAAGCACCTTCAGGTATAATATTTTTTCCGGTGGGTAGATCTTGTTTGAAAGTAGCTCTCAAGTCAAAAAAGTGTGGACACCCCTGCTGTACAGAATCTCCTCACTGGTCAGCAAAAACACTTTGAAGACGTCAACAGGAGCCCTCATACAAGGTTTCTTCGACCTTCACCTCATGGTACCACAGCACCTCGAAGGCCCTAAAAACTAGGCTCCAGACATCCCAAAACAAACTAGTAAGGCTTCTACTTGGCCTAACTCCTAGAACCCACCTCACCCGCTCATTTTGACAGGTTGGAATGGCTTAGGGTTGACAACAGAGTACAGCAACATCAATGGGCCTGGTCTATAACATTCTCTACACCACTAAGGTACCCATGTACCTGTCAAAATACTTCCTTATGATAACAAAGTTCCACAAACCACGTTCAACCCAGATTCGGCTTCAACAAGGGGTTAAATTAATTTCGCTCCTATGCCACTAAAATGTGGAACGCTCTACCAACAGCTGTGAATACCTAGACTCCTTAAAAAACACTCTCAAAGAGCGTGTACGTGTGTGTGTGTGTGTGTGTGTGTGTGTGTGTGTGTGCCTGTGTGGTGGCAAAACATGTGTCGCCCATGTGTTGTGTGTGTGCAGCATTACATGAAGAGTGTGATGTGAGAGCGTGATGTGATGGAAGCCTGCGACAGGCTTGAGCGTTGCAGGCTTCCTGCACGTTTGCAAAAAAAGAGAAAATTCCTACCTTGATTTCATGTAAGTGATGCCAGGCTGTGGAACAAATGGATAGCCTCTGGCTCTCTCTCTAGCCTAGTTCATGATGAGGCCTCCAGCACCGTCTCCAGTCATCTTCATCCTCCATCTAGCCAGCTGGCCTGTGATTTCCTCCCAGTATCAATGGCACCGACCAACCTCATTCTCCTGGCTGCCATCTTCTCACTCAGCCTTGGATGTTTAGTACTGCACATAGCATTCTGGTGTAGTGCAGTGGCCACTGGCCTGGGATTTAGGACAGGCTCTAGGGTCCAGAATTCACAGCATGTCACAGGAGATTGGACTCAGGACTGAGAAGAAGCGTGGGGTCATCACCCTGGCTTGTCTACCTGTGGAGCAGGTTGAGAGAGACACCATAAGCTATAAGTAAGTAAGGTAGAAAGAAAGAAAGTGAGCTGACCAAGAGCCACATACTGTACTGTACAGTATGTGGGTACAGTGTACCCTGTCACAACTCACTAGCAACAGCAGACAAACAAACACAGCCTGTATATTGCATCCTTCCAGTTACAACATATACAGCCTAGAATTCTACAGCACATATAACTCGTGTGTGTGTGTGTGTGTGTGTGTGTGTGTGTGTGTGTGTGTGTGTGTGTGTGTGTTAAATTAGAAAAAAAAATACACTTTAGGAAGGAAGCTGTGGGGACTTGAAAAATGTATAGAGATGGAAAACTAGATCTGCGATTAATTGATTGGTTGATTGATTGATTGTTTGCAGAATTACAGTACATTTCAAGCACAACTCAATACTAAAACTGTTAGCTGTGGACGACACCGGCATAAAGCATTAGATAGATAGATAGATAGATAGATAGATAGATAGATAGATAGATAGATAGATAGATAGATAGATAGAACAATGAAATTAAAAGTGACAACCGATCAGTGCATCATAAACTAAGAATATAAAAACTATAGAAACTAATACAATAATAACACACCCATAACCGTACTTCATGTTATTGCACAAATCCCTATCGCACATGAGATATAACACAGTACACACTTAATTGCAGCCGTTATTGCACAAACCCCGATTGAACTTAGAACAGCACAATAAAACATGTATTGTCTTAGCAGCATTTAGTGTGGCTACCGCTGTGGGATAGAAGCCGCTACGGAGTCTGCTGGTCCCTGACTTGAGCACTCTGTACCGTCTGCCTGATGGCAACAGTTCAAACAGTGAGTGACTGGGGTGGGAAGTGACAGCGGGATCTGTGTAGGTCCTCCAGTGTGGGAAGAGCTGGGCAGCCAACGATCTTTTGTGCCGTGTTAATGACCATTTGGAGCTTTTTCCTCTGAGCCGCTGCGCAGCTGGTGTACCACACGCATATACAGTATGTTAGAATGCTCTCTATGGAGCACCGATAAAAGGACACCAGCAGTCACTGTGTGATATTGTTCCCCCTGAGCACCCTCAGGAAGTAAAGTCTCTGCTGGGCCTTTTTCAGCAGCTCAGAGGTGTTCACACTCCAGGTCATGCAAGCCTTTTTTTTATTTACATCATGATGATTAACAGTTTGCAGAATTACAGTACATTTCAAGTAGGCCTACAACTAAGGGACTGATCGTTATTTATCCACCAGGGGGGGGTGGTGCAGATGTGATTTCATTTTTTTATTTTTCCTCATCCCCCCCCCAGCCTCCAAATATTTTTTCGGGACCCCCCCTCAGGGACTGGAAGAATATATATGACCCCCCCCCCCCAAAAAAAACACCATAGACTATGTTTATTTTATATTCACACCAACAGTATAGCAGCATAAAGTAAACGCTGATCGTTTATTAGGCAGCGGCCGTCTGGGGTTCATTTGGTTCCATATCCGTCATTACATTATGGTCAACACTCAACACTGATGATATGCCATTGCATTCTTCCAACTAAAGATTTAAATATAGCATATGCAGACCTACAAGCTCAAAACAACACGCTGATGACGCGACACAAATTTGTGAGCTTAGATTGGCTATTTTTGAGGTGAGCCTCGTGCGTAAAGTCATTCTATAGCCAAGCTGCCAAGGCAGTGGGCACCCCTCGCCTCTGTGCCCAAGCCCAGGATGATGAAAATGAATGAATGCTAAATAAATATGTCACGCAGTCACATACCATAATACTACAGCGTCATACTCCACAGAGAAAAGCACAATTTGCGCAACACCAACGTTCAACTGCCTGCTCGGCTCATTTAGCCAGCCAGGCACCACCGAGTAGTGTAACTCTTTCTTTAATCTATTACAACCACATACGCAGACAAAAGTACATGGCACCGCGGACAAAACACAAGTAGGCTACTGTGACGCACACACCAACAATCCACCATTGCAATGCGAGTGCGCAAAGATGCACATGCAGCTGCTAGACCTAGAATGCCTGTGATCATTTAATTATACTTCGTAAATTTCCATGTACTGTACATACTGTATGTAACAACAAGAGCCGTTCTAGGGCTAGACAGCTGCATGCTTTTAGACCAGCCCTACCGTCAAACTGCCTAAACTGACCATGGAGAAGTTCACTGGAGATGTGAGTCAATGGCAAAGCTTTTGGAGTCAATTTGAGACAGCAATAGACAAAAACACGAGTCTCAGTAAGTCTGATAAATTCACATATTTAAAGTGAGTATTCTTAAGTGGCACAGCGGCTATAGTCGCGGGATTGGCTTTATCAGACCAGAATTATGACAATGCCATTAAAATGCTAGGCAGGCTGCATGTCGCGCGTAATTGTAGAACGCAGGGCATTCACTCTGAAGAGTGCGGGCGCAGACACCACAAAACAGTTTGCAACCAAACAGCCAGTCAATATACAGCGCATGATAGACGCGCCGACCACGGCAACGGCAGACAGGCTGACCACAGTGTTGCAGATGCAGTTAGTAGTGTAGCAAGCAACTCTGACAATAGTATACTGCAGACAGCTACCATTAAGGATAGATGCACCAACGCAAAGCCAAGTAGCCAGGTGCCTATCAGATGGGGGTAGCACCGGTAGCACCCGCATTTTCATTAAAGAGGATATTTCCAGAGCTGGGTTTCACCGAGACACCTCACACCACCGCAACCTCAACAGCGGTGCTGTCAACCTGCTGCTCCTCGCCTTCCTCCTCTCTGACCGACAACACTGGCGCTTGGCTCTTGCTGTTGGCCCGCAATTCAAACATTGCGGTTCATAGCTTGAAATTTTTTTCACTTTTTCTACGGGAAATGTTATGAACGCAGAATCAATCTGTCCCGCGCTGTTTTGAAATGGCTACAAGTCAGACGGGGCAAACTACATCAGCGGCCGGGGGAGGGACCTTTGGTGGTAGAACAGATATACAAGCTAACAACGTGTCACCAAGCAACACGTTGTTATCTTGTAGATCTGTTCTATTTGCGCAGTTGCGCACACATGGAAGATACCAAGTACACTCGCCACACAGGGTAAACTTTATATAGATAGGAGTAAAACTCTATGAAAAACAAAATAATCAAAACCTTTTTTAAATACAAAATTCAGCGAAATAAAGTTGTACAACCTCCCCCAAGCCAAAATAAAAATAAACATACCCCCCCCTCAGGCTCAAAAAATTGTTTAATGACCCCCCCCCTTTTTGCACCATACCAACCTTTGATAAATAACGATCAGTCCCTAAATACTAACCAACTGGTAACGGTGTCTGTGAGTGGACGACACCATAAAGCATTAGGCCTACAATTGTTTACAAACAATAGTACAATACAATATACACAACTATATAGTCAAAACAGGAAATCATCATAGAGGTAAAAAGGGAAAAGAAACATATACTGTATACAGCGAGGGGGAAAAGGGGTGGGGGGGATTCAGATTTTACGGGGGCCAGCTTCGAATTGCAGCCGTCCGTAGGTGCCCAGTTTTGAAGGAGTCAAGGGATTTGCATGTCTTAATGATTGTTGGTAGGGCAGTCCACATTTTGGTGGCATAGGAGCAAAATTAATTTAGTCCCTTGTTAGTGCCGAATCTGGGTTGCACATGTTTTTTTTTAAATCCCTCTGGTGTTGTGGGTGTGGACTTCGGAGGTGCTGTGGTACCAGGAGGTGCATGTGCATGCATAGTCGAAGAAACCTAGCTTGTACGAGGGCTCAGTTAACAGTTTTTATTCAGGTCTACTGTAATTCTGCAAACTGTTAATAAATCAATCAATCAATCAATAGGACGGTTACTTAGGAGTTAGCACGCTCTCTCTCTCACTTCAATTTCAATAGGCTTTATTGGCATGATAAATATGTTCTACATTGCCAAAGCATACAAAACAAAAGTCAACATTGCGCACACAGAGACAACAACTCTCTGCGCACACAGAGACAACAACAAACATCCCAACAATAACGAACAACAAGCAATACAGTAACAATGAAAATAAATTAACAAACCTAAACATAACAGCAACTTAATAATGACCCTGTTCAGACAGATATACCTCTCTCTCTCACACACACACACACACACGCTCAGCTCACACACATGCATGCACGTATGTAGCCTGTTAATGCTTAGCAATTAGCAACTAACTCACCTGCAGATTCAGAATAAAAACAAAGCGACCAAGCCGTTTTCTTATGAAGATTAATTAAATTCAAAACTGTCACTGGTGTGACTGCGCAGTTTTCACTTCCTAAAAAGACTACTACACTCAACTTCCATGAGGTGTACTGTAAAGTTACATTATAATGTTACCAAAGTTGTTTATTTCACTCTTTTTTTACTGGCTGTTAACAAACAGCCTTTGCAGCAGGTGTGTGGAGGCCGGGGGAGGAGACATAGAGGGGGGAGGGGCATGGCTACCAGGGGATTTTAAAGACCGCACTTGAAGCCTGCTCAGGGAGTGTCTACCAATTCACTGTGTCTAGGCTAGGGCAGTGCTTTTCAACCCTTTTCATTTTATTCTGCATTTATATTTAGAATTCTTTAGTGTCACTGAATATGTGGTCCGCAATTCCATGCTGTATTGATGTGGTTGGTAGGCCTACTTTATATCCATTTGAGAGATAACAGGCAAACGATCAAAATAACAATATTCTTCTACATGCTCTAATTCTTGTATTTTAGACAGTAATCCAGATGTTTAACAATAATTAAAAAGTAAAATGAAAACAAATGGTTTCATAAGAATTAAAGATAGTAAGTAGGCCATGTAAGGGTCCAATAATATTAAGGTACCAACTCTCCATCATTTAAGTGGGGACCACCTGGAACCGCCTCAAGAACCATTGGTGGTCCCCGGACCACTGGTTGAAAACCACTAATATAGAGAACTCATAGGATCAGTGGTGGAAAGTAACAAAGTACATTTACTTATACCAATTTGTATTTGTACTTTACTGCAGTATTTCTAATTTCCAATACTTTTACTTCTACTCCATTACATTTCGGATCCAAATATTGTACTTTTACATTTATTTGAAAACCGTAGATACTAGTCACTTTGTGGATTTTGATTATTATTATTATTAAAAACACAAAATTAACCACAAAATTAACCACTACGGCCTTAATATACATTTTGGCCATTTGAAAATAGCTGATCTACAAGCTCACAATGAGTCGCGATGCGACGCATTGTGAGGTTTTAGATCTACTATTTTCAAAAGATTTTCATACATTTGAAAACATAAAATTGGACATTCTGCATAATGAATACTTTTACATATTAAATTTTTTTAGTAATTTTCCCCACCATTGTAAAAAATGTGAGTAACTTTCCCCACCATTGTATAGGATACAGGATAAACAAAACTAAGTTCAAGGTTGTACTTTATTGGTACAGGCAAAACTTATTTTGGTTTGGCTTCCTTCAGACAAGGCAGCAGCATAGATAACAGTAGAAAAAAGATTCAAGAGCACCATCAAATGTACACATGCTGAAACAAAACAAACGAGCGGACAAAATTGCATATGGAATACTGTAAAATTTAAGCTGATTGGATGCGATAATGTGTCCCACCTAAAACAAAAAACAGTTTACTGAAGAGCTGGAGAGATTGTTAATGAACAAAAGCTCCATAGCAAAATGTGTAAGCCTATATTGGAACCTAAAGTTTTAATTGTTTAACAAAGAATATCCCTTACAGTACATTTAAAAATATACATGACAAAGTAACTTTAATAGTTTACAAGGTCTTCTTCACAAAGCCATAGTAGCAATACATCAGAACTCTGAGAACTCATACAATGAAAGTCCTTTGGTTAGGGGAGTGAAGAATAACAGCAGCTATCTTTCTTATGCCTTAGTTTATTCACATATAAGCACAGAAAGCAAGGGCAAAGGGGAGGGATAGAAATAAAGGCAGGGGCTCGCAACTCACTTTAAGATGCTTCAAGGTTTTATTCAGCAAAAAAATACACTGTTTCGACCATGAAAGACCTCCCGGTCAAAACATTTGTTTTGCCTGCTGTGTCGCTGGGGTGAGTAAAACTTGGAGCATCTCAAAGTGAGTTGCGAGCCCCTGCATTTTTCTACGTTGTCTGTTCTAACAGTTTGGCTCAGCACCAAGGATGGAGGATGTGGGTTACATACAGTATCTTATTTTCAAAGGTTGACATCATGTGACTCTTGACATGGAACACTTGAGTTATGATTTGTGGCTGATCCATCAAGACTTCAGTAAGCACATAAAATATACACAGTAAATATAATGTTTATAATGCAATGCACCAAGTAATATTTCATGTTGATTTTGTAAAGCCTGTTTGCTTGCCATAAGTCGCTGTGGTTTCAGGAAAATCAGCGATAGAAGAGGAGCACGGCAGACTCAACCATTTCCTTGGTTGCACTCCATTTTTCGCCTTTCCCATAGCCATCATTGTCCATGGAAGCGAAGTCACCACACTGTTTCCCTGCCTCAGGGAAGTATCCTCCTCCACCAATACAAAACTGAAAATGCATTCATTCACAGAGAGAGAGAGAGAGAGAGAGAGATGTCATTATTGGGCTTTGAAACTCTCAAAAGAATTTCAATGACTTACAAATGGGTAATTATTAATATTCAGATACGATTATTTGTCATGGAGTCCAGAGATGATGCTTGCCAAATTTGGTAACAAGTGCCGGCTAAATGCCTAAATTTACAATTTTGTGGCATAGTGTGTAGCGTACTCACATGTTCAACGTTGCATCCACATGCTCTGACTCCAGAGCACATGGCCATGGCAGCACCCTCAGTATTGACCGTTCTGAAGTGGATCCAGCCTGGATGATACTCCTCTGAAGAAGACAATTAAAATATATCATATTAATACTATTACATGGCGTATAGAGCATCGACTTGCAGTCCCGCCCCCTTTCATGGCCCGGAAGAGAATTTCCCATTCATTTTTCCCATACACGTTTCAGAAAGTATTTATTTAAAGACCTGTAAGCCTTGGACAAAGCCAACTCAGCTCCTGAAAAATCATGGCAATAAACACACATTTTTATAATTAGAAAGAAGAAAAAAATGGCAGGGTTGTACCCTGTACACTTCTTATTCTTCTTCTTTCTAATTATGTGTTCGGCCCAAATAATTGTGTTTATTGATTTGTCAGGAGCCGAGTTGGCTTTGTCCGAGGCTTAAAGGTCTTTAAATAAATACTTTCTGAAACGTATAGGAAAAATGAATGGGAAATTCTCTTCCGGGCCTTGAAAGGCTGGTGGGACTGTGACGCTCTATCGCATTAAATAATACATTATATAGTAGTAGCAGTAGTCGTGGTAGACTACTACTACTACTACTACTACTACTAGTAGTAGTAGTAGTAATTAATAGTTTAGTATAGTATTTTATTATTGATTCTAATAAGCTTGATAAACATCAAAGCACCAATTCTATAGGTGGTTCATTGGGGATTAATGGACAGACATTTGTTCATCATTCGTGGTCGTTTTGAATACACGCATCAAAACGTATCGAGGCTGGACCATGTGAACATCATCAGAGTGAAGTGCCCACACACTACAAACTCATGTACACATGCATTATTGCACTGGTTCTTAAACAGTGGCTAGGGACCCATTTGTGGGTCGTGGACACATTTTCATAAAATGTTTGGGAACTACGTGCTGAATTATTGGACGTTTGTATCATGGATCTTTGATGAGGATTGAAATGTCCAATAATTTAGGTGAAAAAGGAGTTGTGTATAGCAGTGGTTCCCAAAGTGGGGTCCGGGGACCCCCAGGGGTCCTTGATGGAGTTCCAGGGGGTCCCCAGAAAAATGATAGTTTGGAACCAAATGGACCCTTATGGGTCTGTAACTCTGAGTGTACAAATGGAACCAAATCCATTTGTACACGCTCAGAGTTAAATTAACATTGATTTTACAATATAAATTGGGCTTCCCATAGACAGAAATGCCATTAAATGGGGGTCCGTAGACTAATTCATGTCAAATTGAGGGTCCTTGATATTAAAATGGTTGAGAATCACTGCTAGAGCCGTAAAAACAATCTTCTCTTATGGGGGTCCCTGGCATATCTTTTCAAGTGGGGGTCCATGGACTAATTGGTGTCAATTTGGGGGTCCTTGACATGAAAAAGTTTGGGAACCACTGGTGTACAAACTTTACTCTTTCTTGTTCTTTTCTTTTCTTAAAGGACCACCTCACCACTTTTCAACATTTCTTCATACAGTAATTGGCCGGTCCACACTAATGTTCATGATAAAATACCACAAATTACTTTCCTAATCGGTCTGTGTCTCATATAGGAGGGCTGTGGGCAGTTCAGAAACCCGTCCACAAGTGACATCACCGTTAGGCAGATTCTTTTTAACATTTTTTTATTATTATCCTGAGAACGATGGCGTCTATTTTCGCATTGCAAGAATAGAAAGCTTACAGTTTCTATTAGCTTGGGGGGTTTCTGAACTGCCCACAGCCCTCCTATGAGACAAAGGCTGAGTCGGGGAAAAAGATTGTGACATTTTATCATTATCATTAGTGAGGAAGGATCATTAGGAAGAGAGTTTGAAAAGTGGTGAAGTGGTCCTTTTCTGTTTTCTGCTGGGTGCATGATCAGCAGTATAAGTAACAAACACCATTAAAATCTTACCATCTGCCCAGGGTCCATAGAGGGCCCTTACGCTGGCATTATTCATTTCCCTACTCCCTTCCTGGTATACAATTTGGTAGCTTGGTCCATTGCCGACTGTTGTGCAAATCTTTGAAGTATCCGTCTCTTTCCACTCCAAAGAGTGAGCCTTGTGGATGAGAAGAAGGGAATATAATTACAAGAAGAATTATGCATGAATTCATACTTTATGTTTTCACCTTTTATATGTAACAAAGTAGTTCTACATTGCAGTATTAAAGTAAAACATGCGAGTACTTTTTCCACCATTGCTTCTTTGCCTATTTTTACTATTTTGAAAAACATTGTTAAATTGTTTAAAACTAGCCGAGCTACATTGACACGTTGTGTGCTTGTAGAAAAAAAAAAGTATAGAACAGTGGTTTTCAACCCTTTTCAATACAAGGCACATTATTTATTCAGCATTTGAGCCATGGACCACCACTTGATGATATTTAGCCTCTCAGACCCAAAACCTATAGTGTTTTGTCCACAATTCCATGCTGTATTGATGTTGGTAGCCTACCATTAGGAGAAATTATCAAATTATCAAAATAAAAATTCCTCTACATTCTCTAATTGTGTAGACTTCTTGTAAATTAAGTAATGCAGATGTTTAACGATAATTTGGAACGGTGGACAACTGGTTGAAAACCACTGCAATAGAACATTAAATTGACCTTACACGGAAAAGGTGGAAGAGGTTCCCTCCATGGAGCGTTAGGAAGTGATTGGCGGTGTGGTATTTGAGAATAGCCTTTTCCGACCACTTGGTAGTTTCAGCCACGTTGGGAACATGCCACACTTGCATATCTTCTGCTATAATGTCATAGTACGCAGGACTCTGTCAAAAAAATAATTAGAATAATAATGATTAGAAAAATTAGTATTAAGTATCCCAAAAATATAGATATAGAACTATATCTCTGCTGTCGGGAAGAAACCATTTTCATTTTCAGGAAACTGATCAAAACCTTATATTTTGAAAACAAAGCAATTCTACCTAATGAAAGTTGGTGTTGATTCGTCAATGATTTGCATAAGAGGGGTGGTGGAGTTAGTTGCTTTAGCAGACAGTTTGAGGGTCCAATGGAGTTTAGAGGTTTTGTCCAAAGCGCTTTTTACTACTTTGCATTGGTTGATTTGGTTCAATATTGTTTTAACCAACACACAAACGTAAAGGATGTTCAATAGCACTGAATTATTTACCAAAACAAATAAATTAAAAACCTCACAAATGGAGTTAGGTGATTTCCACCCGACAGCAATAAATACGTTATTTTTATGGGTGAACCAATGCAGTAAAATGAATTGTCGGGTATTATGTAGACAGAAGGTAATATGTAGTTATGTACATTCTGTATGGACTTAATTTATGCACACAAGATGTGATAGTGGGGGGAAACCAGTGTATTAGTATAGTGAAGAAGACACATGAGAGTAATACTAAAGCAACATAAATATTCACATGGGTAACTGCGCATCTGGAATTAACACTAAGATCACTGAAGAGCAAACCTACCTTGAAATCGTCAGAGGTGGCTCCCTGTGCCGTTCCGAATGATGCGTAGTTGACCCAGTTCAAATCTCCGCTTTTCATTGTTTTGCTGTTGCCCTGCTGCGTGGTCCAGCGGTCCCCCACGCTGCATTTGCCTTGCATGAAGTTCTCATGGACGCTGGCCACCAGTGTCCAGCCACCGCCGTCCGTTTCCATGTCACAGTAAGTCTGGTATTCCATACCATACTCAGTTGTGAGCATATATATGCCACCTGAAGGCAGAATCGTAATTGAAAATCAACACAAATAGGAAAAAATGCGCGTGCGTGCACACACACACACACACACACACACACACACACACACACAACTTACTAAAATGGAAGTCCATCTCTTCTTTCAATTGTTTACAGCTTCGGGCCGCTCCTGTAATATAGGGAAAATCAAATTGTGACTTTGGGTCTTGGTCTTTCCCAGTGGTGTAAAGTAACAAAGTACATTTACTTAAGGACTGTACTTAAGTACAATTTTGAGGTATTTTTAATTTACTTGAGTATTTCCAATACTTTTATACCACCAGTAGTCTCCACTACACCAAATATTGCACTTTTACACCACAATTATTTGAAAGCTTTAGCTACTACTAGTTCCTTTAACTACTTCAGCTCTATATACATTTCAACCATTTGAAAATAGCCAATCTACAAGTTTGCGATGCGGCGCATTGTGAGCTTGTAGATCTGCTATTTTCAAAAGTTTGGGACATTCTGCACAATTACTTTTGGTACTTCATGTACATTTTGAAGCCAATACTTTTACTCAAGTAAATGTTGAATTCCAGACTTTTACTTTTAACAAGAGGTTTACTTTTAACAAATATTTCTATATTGCAGTATTGATACTTTTACTTTAGTAAAACCTTCAAGTACTTTTTCCACCACTGGTCTCGGTCTCTCTCTCTCTCTCTCTCTCTCTCTCTCTCTCTCTCTCTCTCTCTCTCTCTCTCTCTCTCTCTCTCTCTCTCTATAATACAATTGCAGTAGCCTACTATAGTGTAAAGATACAGAGGCAGTACCTGAGACATGCCGCACGACCATGCAGGTGAGGAACAGGAAACTCCAAAACGACATGATGACGGAGGGAATGGACGACAATATATGCCCCTTCGTTTCCAACCTTAAACCAGATAGAAGAGTTTTAACTAGAATAAACCATCATTAAAAATCATTCCATTGACGCCATCATCATCAACAACCATCGATGTGAATCAAATAAGACATTTAGACCCGAGGACGCATCTGTGTCAACTGTCAGCTTTTAACCACTTTAACCACAATTTTAAGCTTTAGCTGTTGAAAAATAGCAGATCTACACGCACCGAGTGCCGCGCTACGAGTTTGTAGATCTGCTATTTTTGAAAAATCGTGAAAATGTGTGCAAATCTTTGAATAAATATTCTTTCACAGTGAACGTTTTTAACTCAAATCTTTGCTTCTGGGGGGGGGGGGGGGGTCCCCGGAACAACATTTTCAGATGGGGTCGGCAGGCCAAATACATATAATTTTGTGAGTCCTTGACATTAAATAGTTTGAGCACCACTGACAGAAACATAGGTTTTTCAGAAAACTGTCATGATTTAGAAGACTTTTGTAGAAATCGACCTCAGGTCTAAATGGGATAAGACAGCACGTATATGACCTTACCTTGTTGCATTAGACGGGCAGGACTGAGCTTCCTGTCCTTGGTGATCTTCTTATAACAGACCCTTGTTTATGAATAAGGAATAAGATAACAAGATGGAATGCTGTCAACACAGTTTCATGCATGTCTACGCGTTATCTGTTAAAATAGCACGTGTGATGATCTTTGTGTCGGTATACTTGCTGCTTGTTGACTCTTACCAATCGTGAGAGACAGTCTCAGCAAAGTCCCTCCCCACTCTGTTGGGAAATCCCAGCTGGACTACACCACAGCTTGTGGGCGTGCAGTACCTTGTTGACAGCAGGCCAATATTAATTTGTTCATTCATTTATTCATACATTCATACATTTTCTCCATGGAACACTGTAAATTTCATGTATTGGTATTTACTACATATTACAGTATAATCGATACTGTGTGTGTGTGTGTGTGTGTGTGTGTGTGTGTGTGTGTGTGTGTGTGTGAATGTCACCACTGCTACAGATAACATAGAGAACAACAACATGACAGTTGTTCTCTATTGCCGGCAGTGCTCGGCAATATGAATGCGGATACAGTATCTCAGTGTGTGTGTGTGTGTGTGTGTGTGTGTGTGTGTGTGTGTGCGCGTGCGCGTGCGTGTTTTTATTTCGCCTCACTGGTTTAATGTGGAACGAGGAAATAAGATAGATCAAATGCTTTCACTATCGATTTTCTGCGTATTTGCCAAACTAGCAGTATTTTTGTTTGTGCAACACCTATTTGTTATTATGCTGTTTACTTGTGTAGACAGATGCTATACCAGTCAGTGTTGTTTTTGGCAGCAAATTTCTATTTTAGTTTTAGTCATAGTCTCTTGAATAGTTCTAGTCACCTGGAATGTTTTAGTATTAGTCTAGTTTTAGTCGACTAAATATCATAAGATTTTAGTCGGCTAAATCTACAGCTGATTTAGTCGACTAAAATGTATTTTGGCGGCCTGGGCCGTGGCTCAGCTGTCCAGGCACCTTGGCTGGTAAGCCAGTTTGGCAGTGTGCCGTGGGTTCGACTCCCGATCCCAACGGCCTTCACTGCATGTAACCCCCCCCATCTCTCTCCCCATTTCCTGTCAGCCTACTGTCTGTCCCTCTATACAAATTAAAATAAAAGCCACAAAAAAACATAAAATGAATTTTGGCGGACCTTGATGCCATCGTAATGACTGATTTTACACTTGCTGAAAATAGCCGATCTACAAGCTCACAATGCGACGCGTTGTGATCTTGTAGATCTGCTATTTTCAGCATGAAACAAAGTGTAAAATTACTTATTGGCCTCTGACGTTGTCCATTTTTGAGGGCACAAAGGCCAAATGGGCCAGGGAATCCATAAAATGACTATCTGCAGTGAAATAAATAAATTATGGTATTTACAATCTGAACAATGCTCAGCCCTGTACCTTAAAGATGGGTACTCAGGGGAGAATTCAGAATCTCAACAAAAGACCTAGGGGTCGGCAACCTTTTTGACATGTGTGTGCCATGTTTTCATTTTATTGATAATCAGTGTGCCGTATCAACATAAAGTTGAATTATGTCACCACATAAAAATGTAATATTTCCATCTGATTGTGATTGTCCATAGGCTGTACATAACCTTTTTATATGGCGTCATGGCCTTATAGGGCATTTTTAGGAGCCCAAGGCCAAACTGAGGGGCAATGGCCTTACTTTTAGCAGATACTTTTCTTAGCACTTCCTCAGCGGCTCAGCCACCAGAATGCTGTTGTTGGCTGACAAAGGTTCATGGCATGCACTATGACCTTGAACATTCAAGTGTTTATTTGAAATGAACCTTCTTTGACTCAGTTAATAGATTGACGAGTGTGACATTGTTGATCATAGGCCATTCAATTGGAGACACCAGTCAACAGCAACAAAACTGTGGCATAGTACTGTAACAAAGAAAATATGTATGAACAACTGTTTGCAAATCAATCATTCTAAAACTAAAGAGAAGAGATGCTTTGTAACAGACTGCAGTTCCTGCATGGGCAGATTTGAGGACATGCTGCTCGCTTACACCACCTGGATCAAATTGGTTTGAACTGACCGGCATTGTCATCCTTAAATGACAATTGTACATACACAACGGATGGCCATTATGGCTTTGACTTTTCTTTTTGTCATATCTGCCATGGCATTGGTTATTTGGGGCGGCATGGCTCAAAAGGTAGATCGAGCAGCCGCTTGTGAACCCGAAGGTTCCCAGTTCGATCCTGGGCTTCCCCAGAGTTAGTGTCGATTGTCGAAGTGTTCTTGAGCAAGTCACTGAACCACTAATTGCTCCCGATGAGGGTGAATATAATGTACAATCATTGTGACAAATGCACCATTGTACCATTTGTGGCTTCATTAACTGCTGGATTTGTTGGGGTTTAACATTCTATTGAGCTATCATGCCCAGATGCTCACCTACTGTAATCACAATCATTTGATTCAAATATTAGGCTATAGCTAAATGTGGCTGTGATAGAAGATCTACTTCAAATCTACTGGGCCACTTTATCTCTGAGATTTGCAATCTTTACCTTAGTGTAATCAGAGGCAGATCTGATATATCATAAAGATGTGTTTCTATAATATCAATCAGACAATAATTGGGAAATATTGTGCTCCTTAAGAGCTACAGATTATGTAAGTTTATCAGTGTGGTTGTGTATAGGCCTATACCCCTCATATTTCCCTTGTAGTTTTTCCCTTCCTAGATATGCAGTGGAGACAAAAGTACAATATTTCTATTTGAAATGTACTGTAGCAGTGTCATAAGTATAAAAAAGGTACTTCAGTAGTACTTAGATACTAGGTTCCACCACTGTTCAGAGACCCATGCAAATTAGTCCGGCAAATTGCCGAATCTGCAGTGAAGTGGATAGGCTAGATTCATTGTGCAATATTTTGATTGATTCTTCTCATATTTGTCTTGCCTGCCAGTTTATATAATTGTACGATGAATAGTGAAAATAGCCGATCTACAAGCTCACAGTGCTTCCCCATCCTGCCAAAAAAGTTAACATGAATTATGGGCTAAAGTCTATAATTTCGCTGCATACATATTTAACCACTTAAACCCTCAATAATTTCACACACACACACACACACACACACACAAAATATGCATGACTTGTGTACCGGTTATGATTATATTCTGATAATCGGAATATTGAAAATTGAAGACTTCATTTTGACCTGGTACCAGGGGTCATCACCATGCTATGTTTGTCATTGACATGCAAATGAGACAATAATGTTACCAGAAGAAACACAAAGATTGCAGGACAACTCAACTCCTTAGTGTACAAATGGAACCAAAATGGACCCTACAGGTCCATTTGGTTCCATTTGAACACTAAAGAGTTATGGTGGACCGTGAAGATAAAACAAACTTTTGTTAAACCACTGTACTAGTGGACTGTGCCATTATTTATCTGCCATAGTGTCATCAGTGTCATAGTGTAAATCAGTGTCATACATATTCTAAGGAAAACCTGGAGACTGACATTCAGTAATCGTGTCTTGTTGTTTAGACATGGCTAATGGTCAAGTTTCTGCCTTCAGTAGAGAACTGATTGACCACTAACTCCGTGTTTAATGTGATTGAAAATGTTATTAACAGTTTGTGGAATGTGTACAGTTCAACAAAAGTACAGGTCAATACAAAAACTGCTACGAGGATAAAACCAGAAAAAGCTCAATTTTCAATATGTGCTGCTCCTGTGAGCTGATGACCTGCACTAAACCTTTATATGTTGACTTTTAGGTTTAAAGGTATATTCAGTGATTTCACTCAAAAAACCTTAGGTTTCGTTTTTGGCTGTGGGACCCAGCCTTTCGTCCAATCAGGATAGAGAGTCAAAAACGAAACCTAAGGTTTTTTGACCCCCAGGGGTTAACTGGGGACAGGGAGGAACTCCTTATATGGCCAGCACACTCTATAGTAGAGAGGATTATCACAACAAAACAAAAAAATAAGTGATATTTGAATTAAGTGAAATCACTGAATATACCTTTAAGGCCTTGCTGCCTTACTTTCTTTCATGTCACATTTAAAAACATAGAAAGAAACAATAGAGCACGCACGAACATCCACTAACTAAAACGCCAGGTGCTGGGCCGAGGTAAATAATAGAAACGAAAATAAGGTCCGCACACAGAACTGAGCTCCAAAGTTTAAAGATTAAATTTCTCACCACAGTGGACTATGACTATGACTATGATTAGACAATCATTGAAAGACATGTCATTCATCCTTGGTCTCATAATATGTTATGATAATCATAATATTGAAGACTGGAGACACCACTTCGACAGGTTGACCTCGTACACTCGTAGAGGGTGAGATTATTGTTATAAGTATACAGCTTAACCCCCCCCCCCCTATCTATGTATCTATGTGTATGAATAATATGGCCTTCAACCTTTGACTGTTTGTTTAATGTGCTTCTCCCAATGGTCGCATGCAATAATTCATATTCGACTGTCTCCAAATTCTGTACATACCGTCCTGTGTACCAAAATAGATGTTCTACCCCCCTCCCCCGTCTGTCAAGAAGGTAATGTTTTGGCCCTCCTGTCAGTCAGTCTATGTGATTATTTGACTTTTAGCAGCATATGTCAGGCTGGAGGTCCCCAGTTCAAATATGATTCTTCTGGGGGGGTCACGGCCTGAAAAGGTTGAGAACCACTGTGCTAATGTGCTAACCGCTTAGAAAGCTTATTATGACATCACGTCAGCCAGTAGGCTACCATGTTGTCCCAATGCAAATCTTACGGAGGCATGTGCGCATGCGGACGGAGGTTGACTGGCCACAGGCTGACTAATATGCAATTTAAGCCTGATTTAAGCAGTTGTTTCTCCTTTTTTTGATTTTTGTGCTAAGTTTGTCATAGCTTACATAACCCTGAGAGCACCAACATTAGTATTTAAGTAATCCTAAATTAAAGTCATCAAATACTGTAAAAAGGCAATGCATTGCTCAAAAAGGGGAAAATGTATATTCCTCACCCAACTAACCTTCAAGTCAGCTAGTGGCCACAGCTGCAGCATATTCCCCTTTTGTCCAAAAGCTCTGAAAGGATTCAGAGCTAAACCCTCAGACATGTTCCTTGACCAAACTTTTCTTTTTCAGATGTCAGTTTTCCAGACCCACTACTCTGTGGTTTATTAATTTCTGATTATGGTTCAGTATTTGCCTTTAAAGAGTCTCTTTGACAAACCACCACACTAACACTATTTTTGATACCTAAAATGGAACACCTGCTAACATTGCTAACATGCTTTTCACCACAGCACCCCCTATGATCAAACCTTGTCAACAGAAAATGAATGGCTTAAAGGGCCACTTCACCCTTTTTGCATCCAGAGCAAGAAACACTTTCCTGAGGTTTTTTTTTTTTCACCATGACCAAAAACCATGAAAATGTGGTCTCACTTCCTTTCTGGACTACACACCATGCATCCTCCCCCATAGATATATAAACAAATAGATGCCTCATTGGCCGCTGAAGTTCAATGGAGCGACGTGTCTCCATTGAAGGCAGGAAGTCAATTAAGCAGAAGTGCTGAAGGCACGCTGCGTTGCTGCCCAAGTGTACGTCACTCATGTGACTCCTCCATTTCTCTCGCTGCCACTCAGGTGACTATACTGGCCAATCACAAGTTCACAACGCATCATTTCCGGGACTTATGTTATGCATGTGGACAAGCTTCCACTCATGCTTCCGCTGTGCTTTGCATGGAATCTCGGAAATATTGTGCCTTCAATTTTGACACGCACCCCAGAGCCGGAAGAGGCTTCTACCTTTTTATGTCTATGGCCTTCCCCCTATCCACAAGGAGGGGAAGTGCACTAAAGCATTATGGGCATTGTAGAAATTCAGCTACCCTGTCAAACCCTATAGTCAAACTCACAGACTTTTTTTTTCTGGCCATAGGGTGCACATTTCAAATTGTGCTACTGCTATCTACTACAAATACATTTAAATGGCAGTCCCCACCCAGGCCCCAGCCCTGGGGCTGAGAGCTAAGGAAAGGTGTGATATTTACATGATCTACTTTGTCAGTTGAATCTTATCTGTAGTTAATCTGACCTAACTTTCTAATCACTCTTGCTGGCCCTGACCACTTGGGTGCTAGCTTGGATGAGTAGCTGTCTGGCTTTGGAAAGTGGATGAGCTCCGACCCAGACCAAATCACCCACCAGGAAATGTGCACTTCTCCTGTATTTGGCTTGCCAGGCTTTTGCAACTCCCACTGTCCTGGCTATTTCCTGTGCCATTTTGTGTTCTCTTTTGAAAAGAGAGTAACCTGGATCCTGCAGGGGCCTAGAGCAGCTTCCTCAATGAGCCTTTCCAGGCAAAATTCCAGCTCCCCTTAGTATTCTCCACATTGCTAGTTCCGCGCTGGCGTTTTTCTTTTGGAGTGCGGTGCGGTGTATCGGAATTCCGGGGAGAATCAGACTTGCTTTTACAACAATATGAACCATCAACACATCTGAAGTCATCCGGGACTGGTCTATGAGCTGTTTCAAGTGATAAAAACAAAACATGAAGAGGCAGGATTTACAGCAGTTATTATGCCACACATAGTTGGAATAACCTTCCAGAGAATGCAGGAAGAAAGGAACCCAAGAATAAAGAACTGTGTGCACAGAAATAGTACCGCAATACATTCTGTGTGCATTTAAAATGATCAGGGGAACAATAGCGTTGGCTGGGTTTGTTAATGCCAGTGCCATCTGTCACAATTAACAGTATATGGCTTTTTCCCCAAATATAAAATAGCACGCTAATTGCTAATCATCTTTGCTTCTGCACTTCCTTCTGGCTGACTTTAGATTTGTATTATGATTTGTAGATGTATATGCTTTTGCTAAATGATGTTATTGTAGATGCCAATTTTATATCTACATGTTTTCCTAGTTTGTAGGACATACCATTCTATCTCCTGTTGGTTGACTAAGGTTCATGGCACTTTGACCTTGTAAGTCTGGATACGATAAATTATGCCAAATGCCAAAGCTGTGTTAGCTAGAAACATATCAAAATGATTCTTATGGTAAATTTAATAAAAACAAATTCAACCAATTTTGGTAATTTTGTTTATTTGGTCAATTTTATTTCTCAACAGTTACTGATTATCAGTGGTTAAATTGGTGATACAAGACAACAACAAAACATAGAAATATTACTGTAGTTGTACCATAAACATCCAGAATAAGTAAAAACTGTTTTAAAAGTTTCCATTCGAGGATTAAGGAAGAATAATGTAAACTGAAAAAGCCCTTTTACAGCAGTGATATTTGAAAATCTCAAAGCCTTTCTTTTCTTTTAAATCCAACAATGTAAGCGCAGTAATCAAATTAAATAGAAATGCATTTAGGATCATATAGGAGCAAATGTGTTTTGTATAGTTTATGCTTTACCTGATCATCTAGTCTAATTATAACACTCTTCAGAACATAACATACTGATTCATATAGTCAGTGGTGGAAATTAACCAAGTACAATTACTTAAGTACTGTACTTAAGTACAATTCCGAGGTACGGTATTTGTACTTTGTTGAGTAATTCCAATTTCCAATACTTTTACTTGTACTCCAGTCCAAATATTGTACTTTTACTCCACTACATTTATTTGAAATATTTAGTTACTAGTAGTAGTTACTTTGTAGATTTTGAATTACAAAAAACATACATTACCCAATTCAGCCCTACGTACATTTCAAATTTGCAAATAGCCGATCTACAAGTTCACAATGTGTCGCGATGTGACACATTGTGAGCTTGTAGATCTGCTATATTTTCAAGAGATTGTTATACATTTGAAAACTTGAAAGACATTCTGCACGAGTACTTTTGGTATACTTTAAGTACATTTTTATCCCAATACTTTTGTACGATTACTCAAAATTCCAGACGGAGTAATTCTACATTGCAGTATCGGTACTTTTACTTAAGTAAAAAATACGAGTAATTTTTCCACCACTGCTGATTCATAGTGCATTCAGTAGGTGACATACAGATACAGTATGATACCAAAATAAAGTGGTCATATGTCTCTTATTGAGGTAATGTTTAGAAAGCTGGTGTTTTCTGACTCTATCCACAGAGAACGATTTTCTATTATGTCATGTCTACATTTACCTGTGTAAAACTAGTGACGGTAGTATTGTGCTCTCATATACAACTTCACGTGTGCCTCAAATACAAGTCATTGTGCTGCTTCTGTAATGACGAACCACAAGTAGTTTAACATTTGAAACCGTTTCCATGCAATAATAATAACCAACCTATACTTGAGCCACCGTGAGTGAACACACAGATATGAAACCAAATGTTTCTTCAGCATGTCCAGTTGAATAAATACCGTTTAGAGGAGTACATTGTGTGAGTGCCGGCCCGCGGGAGGTGACACACAAAGAACCAGGAAGAGGTCAAGGACCATGCTCAAGGAAGAGTCGACGACAACATTAAGACATCACATTAGGTTTGTTGTTTGGGGTGTGTGTGTGTGTGTGTGTGTGTGTGTGTGTGTGTGTGTGTGTGTGTGTGTGTGTGTGTGTGTGTGTGTGTGTGTGTGTGTGTGTGTGTGTGTGTGTGCGTGCGTGCATGCATGTCTGGTGTCTCAGAGAGTGTGTGAGTTTGCTTGCATAAGGTGATATTGTTCGCAAAAGTCCTTGTAAGAAAATGGTAAGAATAAATGGAACAAAAATATAAACATATTTTGCCAGATCATGGCAAAGCTCTCGTCCATGATGTCCTCAGTTATAGCCAAACATGATGCTGGAGCGGCCACCAGGGGGTGCTACAATGCGGTGGCCAGAACGACGTGGGGCAGTGTCATCAGTCTGTGCTCCTATAAGGAAGAAGACATGACAGAGAGTTATGACAGATCATAAAAGGTTTAATGAAGTTGTAACTACTGCCTTTGTAAGCCTTACTTGGGAGCTCATTGAGATAACCTTTTTAACTAATAGCTTGCAGTGTGCATAATAAGGCAATGCAAAATGAGGAACTACAATAAATACTTAATTTATAATGACTATATACAGAACTGATAAATGAATACTCATGCTAACAAGCAATTAATTCATGATTCAAATTGTTACCCTGGTTTCTCTCTAGACCTTTAAATAAGATCTCTTGTAACCTAGATCTATAGATGCTAGAACCTTGTATGCAAATGTGGAAAACATTCACTCAATACTCCTACAGTAGTACCTGCACTATAGCATCAACATCATAAGATGTTACAAATGATAGCATATAGGCTACAGTACTGTATGGTAACATTTCTCTATCCTGTTACCCGATAGGCTGAAGCTGGACTGATGGAGATTGCGGACTGGTTGAGGTTGGTGTGAGGTGGGTGAGGTTTTGGCTGAGGGGGAGGGGGTGATATATTTGCTGGCGGCAGGGATGTCGTACTCGTACACGGGGCCATCATACATCCCTCGGCAAACGCCTTGTGTTCCCTTGGCCTGGACGGTAAACATGCGCACGCGCGCACACACACACACACACACACACACACACACACACACACACACACACACACACACACACACACAATCACAAGGTAGGTTATCATTTATAGCATAGAAATAATGAGAACATGAATCATGGGCTCAGTCTATAATTTCTCTGCAAGTATATTTTAACCAGTTAAACCCTCAATACTTAGTTGCCTGTGGGTCAGCTCTATAGGCTACTTGGTCCGCACTTTCACTTTTTAAATTCTACACCAGCGTTGTTCCCCACAGAATCATGGGTTACAGAGAATAGCTGAGAAATATATGTTGTACCATAATGTGTACATATGCAGTTATAGAAGTACACTCCAAACATATAAAGTAACAATTTATGACAGGATATTCAAGGACGCATTAGGTTCATCATCTATTCAGAATAAATATGAAGCACTTTGTTTATTCTCTACTAGACGTTGTGCTTAGACATTCTAATGAATTACATACACTAGCAATTGAGTGTTCTGTGCTTATCTTTCTAAGCGTAGCTAAGAGAAACATAAGAGTTATTAACACTGAAAGCTTTCTGTCATTACTGAGATACCATGCTAGTTGCTATACTGATGTAGCAACCCCCCCCCCGGCTCACCCTCCCCTCCTAAACTATGCACAAAAATGGATGTCACCCACTTTACCTGTAAAACTGTGATGTGACAATAAAGCTAATTCAGATTCAGATTCAGATTCAGATTCTTAAAACCCTTTAGCCCTTCTTGTACCTGCTGGTTCCTGAACTTGATGCGCTGGTAAGCGTAGTCTGGGAAGGGCTTGCGGGGAATGAATCGACCAGTGCCCTGCTGTGCCTGCAGTTGGCCTTCCTCATACACAACTGCCCCCCGACTCACTACCAGCACTGGACCCCCGCGGCACTCCAGACCCTCAAAGATGTTGTATTCCAAAGCCTGTAGAGGGTATAATGTACAGAGACCATTGATTTTATGAGAATGGGAAATAAAAGAAACTGGGAATAAATAAGCAATGTTTTTTTATGTATATGCCTACATGTTCAGCTTGCACTAAACAGATGAGAGATGGGGAGAAAATGAGACATGAGACTTAAACAATGGAGTAACATTGAGACAAAGGAAAGGGGAGAACAAAGTGGGGGCATAGAGTAGAGCGACAAGGGGGATGGGCAGAGATATGGTATATGGCAGAATGGCTGGGAAGGGATTATAACCTATAAACCCCCCAGCCTTTTGGGTGTAGCTGAGCAGACTGAATACATTAACCAGTATTTACCATCTCCATCACTTGAACACAGCTAGCAGTCTCAGATACAGAGGAAACTCACACAGCCAAATAGGGAACTACATGCAATATTAATAGTGTGGTGATATTGTGGTTCCTCGAGAAGACCAGTTGTTGTGGACAGACAGGCATGCTAATTAATCTCACCCATGTCAGTCTATTGATTGTGAGATTGCCAGTACACATTCTGAAGAAGGGCATCTCGCCATTAACCCTGTAACACCCAGCGTTGCAATAATACAACATATTTTTTATTAAATAATGAATTAATTAAAATTTGTAATGTTCTTTTTTCACCTAAACGTCATCAAACGTCTCTGTGCAATTTTGAACAATATTTAACCTATGACCTTTGACCTTTAACCCTGATAAAAGTAAGTAAAATAACGTAATATTTTTTTTGTGATCATTAGAATGTCTAGAACATGTTTTATTTATTATTGTGAAAGATATCCCCCAAATGTAAATGATTTAATTTATTATTATTATTATTTCTTTTTTTACATAATTTCTTCTGACAAGTCCTAGTAGTAAAAAGTACCCGGGTCTTACAGGGTTAAATAGTTAAGTCAAGGACATGTTAAAGAATATTAAATCCTTACATGGTGTTTATAAATAATGGATATGTGCTCAAAATATTTCAAAACAATCTAGAGTTCTAGTAAATGCAGTCTGGCCTTCCTGCCTCAGTTCTTGACCACGATGTTAAATCCCATTTCGCAGTGTATATCATCTCCTAATATGTAATACTGTTTATTTCACTCCTCCTCCAGTCATGTATATACTGTGTATATGAGGGTTAGTTTGTCTCATGTCATTCAGTTTTTCTCCTTATATGGAGAAAAGGTTTTTGAGGGGCACTGGCCCCTCCTATGTCCAGCTTTGAGGGTTTGTGTAAACACAAAAATTGTCCTAACGCAAACCCTGAATGCCATTGACAATGAATGGCCAGCTTACACAAACCCTGAATGCCATTGACAATGAATGGCCAGCTTACACAAACACTGAATGCCATGGACAATAAATGGCCATCTTACACAAACACTGAATGCCATTGACAATGAATGGCCAGCTCGAGGGTTTGTGCAAACACAAACATTGCATAAACACAAACATTGAAGACGAAGGTGAGGACGCAAATTGTGATTGGCCGGAATATGATGAGGTATGATGATAAGAGCGCCCCTCACCTCACGCGGATGTGATATTTTGTGTTACTCACAGACTGCTGGTGTTTGGCAGTGATGGTTTTCACTCTGTCAGGATCCCAGATAACGATGTCAGCATCGGAGCCCACTGCGATCCGACCCTTGCGTGGGTACAAATTGAAGATTTTCGCAGCATTGGTTGAGGTGACTGCCACAAATTGATTCTCGTCCATCTTCCCCATGGCCTGAGAGACACAGGAGACAATTTAGTTTTCTTTAGAAAGGCAAACAGGTGGGCGACCGCTGGCCTAGCGGACCAGGCGCATACCACATAATAATAGGCTCTATACGGCCTGCCACCGTGTCGCCGATCCCCTGTCCCTGTCTCTCTCTACAATTTACAATTTAGGCATTTAATCCAGAGCAATTTACAGTAAGCAAGAAAAAAACATAAAATACATGAAATTGTCATCAAGAATCATACGTAAGCTAAGAACCTAACAGTGGAATATAATTAAACTATACGTATAGTCGTATACACTATAGAGTGCTATGTCTACATAACATTTTACATACGTTAAGCCTTTACTCCCCCTGTTTCCTGTCAATCTCTCTCTGATACTATCAATAAAGGCAGAAAAAGCCTAAAAATAAATAAAAATTCTTATCTAATATCTAATAATTAAGTCAAACAAATGTACCAGATAGAATAATCATGGGTGCCCACACCTTTTTGACTTGAGAGCTACTTTCAAAATGACCAGCTCAACCAGATCTACACACCAAAAACAATAAAATTATCCCATTGCTGAAAATAGTTTACAATTTTATCTGAGGTGGCTTTGGAATAGCTGACGTTACATAATAAGTAGTCTCTTGAGACAGACTGTTGACTGAAAAGAGGGATGTTCCCAGATTGCAAGAATAACGCACATGGAATGGGGAAAAGAGGCGAAAGTGGAGGTGGAATATATATATTTTTTTTAATATATTTTTTGCGGCTTACGCCTTTTATTGGTTTTTTGAAGGGACAGACAGTAGGCTGACAGGAAACGGGAGAGAGATGGGGGAAGACGTGCAGTAAAGGCCATGTCGGGCTCGGGAGTCGAACCCGTGGCACACTGTGACAGACGGTTACGCTACCGCCTGGGCATGGAGTTGGAATATTCTTTGACTTTTTGACTTGATTGATTGATGTCAATCAATCAAGTCACCCTAATTCAAGTGGCAGATGCCTTTGTTATGTTGCATGTCATGTGGTCTACCTGAACAGCCTTTATGAGGACAGATCTACCTATTGGGCACCCCAGCTGAGATAGATGGTACAAGATACAGTAGTAATACTCACAACAGCCTTGCCCCAGACAAGGCCCATCCTCTCCTCCACCCCATTGGTCCCCTCTGGGATCAGAGTGAAGTCCTCCTTGCCGACGGCCTTCTGTGTTAAACTGTACGCACAGTGAGCACTGCCCACCACCTGCAGGTCCCCACTGTATCAGTAAACAACAGAGTTTATAACAACACTTCAGGATAACATAATAAATATAGCATTTTTAACACAACTTTATAATAATGCTTTATGACACGGCTAGGTTGAATACTTTTATATTCTTAACAGACCAGTTCTTCCTCTGTTTACAAGGCTGTGGCAGCAGCATTTAATCAAATAGTTTGTTAACAATCATTTTATTGAGTTTGTCCAGAAGTATAGCAGTGAAATAAGTGCAAAGTGCAGGACAGATTCGGGACATTGTACAACATTATCCCTGACGGTAATCCTGTAGGTTATTGTATAAATCTGTACTCTATTTAACATTGTGCGTGCGCGAGTGCGTGCGTGCATTTTGGGAATGTAAAAATTGTAGATTAACCTGCAGGTGGCAAAAGTACCATGTAAACTGTCCCAAAGTATCAGCTTAGATAAAAAAGTAGTCATGTCAGTTTTTTCATAGCCTTGATTTTAACGGCACATGCAATATTATGAGACAAACATTCCTTCTACCAGCCACCAGGTGTCCGCAGTGAGCCCGACAGTGTGAATTACAAGTCAGCCAGCTGATCCAGCTGATCACAGACAAGTGATGCAGCACAGCTGCAGTTCAATTCCCTCAGGGTTTAATCATTAACAACAGGATGTCGTGCAGTAGCATCTTTTAAGTAACTTTTTACTTTTTTTATGTCTTAAGTGGTTAATTCATCCCATACACAAAAGTTAGCGAAGAACCTTACAGTATATGCAAATGTGCTTTTTCGTTGCTCATTATCACATGAAGGGCCTTCATTTCATGTGTTAATTATAGTGATTATATAGCTGTAGGCAGTGAGCCCACCATACCATATTATAGAGGTGGTGTGCTATTGAAACAATATGGCTCCTTGAGTATTTGAAATCGCTGTCCTTTTTTTAGTTCACCTCCCTAAAAATAAACACAGTCATTTCTACAGGAGCTCAAACATGACAGTGGTGCCATGCTGATATGCACACACCCAAAGATGATTCAAAGATTCACGATTCAAACGGGAAGGAAAGGGTGGAGGAGATGGAGCAGTTGAAGAGAAGAGAGGAGAGGCAAAGTGGGGAGTGTGGGGTTGCCAAGGCAACAGACGATGGAGTATTCTAGTTCCTGTGCTATTTATGGAAGCAGGGACAGTGAAAGGTATACTCAGCAGGGCTGTGTGCGCGTGCTTGACATTAAAAAGAGAGATCTAGGGCAATATGATGAGAGTCACGAAAAAATGTCTTTAAATGTGCCATGCACAGTTACAGGAGAACCCATTTACCTCTGAGTGGTGTACAAATGTCACCAAAGGAACTACATTTGTATGCTCGCTGAGTTACCGTACAAATGGATAAATGAACACTGAGGACTTCACCGTGATGTAAAGTGGCCTAAGTTCTTTCCAAAATGGCGTGTGTGCATTATACTGTAGCCCATTCCTCCATTCTTACCTGGCCAGCAGTGTGTTGAGGTGGTCCAGCGTGGTGGGGTCAGGGCTCAGGGGTGGAGACATCACATAGGTCGCAGCCTTTTCCCAGTTTTTGCTCCAGTAGTGGGAACCATCTGTAGCCAGACTGGCTGTGATTGGCTCTCCAAACACGACCGAACCTGGGGGGTTTGGGAATCGACATTGATGGGAATCGACATTGATGGGAATCGACAAAGAGGCCGTACTTCAAAAGATGAATTGCATAATTTACATCTTCATGTTTCAGGAATGTGAATTCTGATTTGTATGTTTGTCAAATGCTGCAACATTGAGTTGGGAGGGTAAGATGTAAGAGGGTGAATGCTAGAGGAAAAAAAGGTGAGAAACTAACCTTTCCTGCGTGCCTGGGCGATGGTTTCGGCTGCACTCTTGCTCATCACTTTGGTGATGTAGACGGGACAGTTGACCTGGTTACCAAGGGTGATGGCACGGAACACCGCTTCAGCCTCAAGCTGAATTGTAAAAGCAAAACATGAATACAAATGTATTTACAGCATGTACGGATGGATGGATGGGTGGATGGATGAAAGGAACAATATGGAGAAATAATTGGATGAATGAGAAGAACCGGAGATTACCTCCTCTGGGCGACTCAGAGGATGCCCTTCAGGTCCAGTGATTCCCATGTCAAGGATTCTTTTTTGTTCCTAAAATGAAAAACAAAACAGCCATATAATTATATTAAGGGCTGGGTCCACCAAAGAGCATTTTCTAAAGTGCAGCGTATGTTTTGGATTGTTTTCAATGGGAGCGGCACTCATTTACGCTTTGCTAGAAACACCAGCAGCTCAACAAGGCGCTGAACATTTACCATGAACATGTGTTGTTTTTACCTGGTCACCCAAAATATATATATTTTGGGGTGTTTGGAAGAACGCCTTGTGCTATGGTGGACACACTGCCTTAGTTAATAATCCCTCTCACTGTTTTTCATATCAAGGCCCATTATTTATTCTGCATTTCAGCCACGGACCACCATTTGATGAGATTTAGCCTCTCAGACCCAAAACTAAAGAATATATTTTGTTATCATTGGATAAGATTCTGTCCACAATTCCATGCTGTATTGATTTTTGTACTATAGGAGCGCATAACATGCAAACTTTGATCAAAATAACAATTATTCTACATTCTCTAATTGTGTAGAATTCTTGTAAATTAAGTGTAATTAAGTGTTAGCAGATGTATAACAATAACAATAATTTAACTCTTGAGAGCTTCAAATGAAATCCAAAATGCCTTGTCATTTTACACTCTCAAGATCTAATAAGGGTCCATTTGGTTACCAACTGTCCATCATTTAGCTGGGGACCACCTGGAACCCCCTCAAAGGACCACCTGTGGTCCCCGGACCACTGGTTGAAAACCATGCATTGCTCTAGCACTACGTGACCACCATCATCTAGCTATACTGTACAATCAAATACAGTACAATCATCATCACCACCATATTAATGGTCATTATCATCATTAGTGTAATCACAGTCAGCGGCCATGGGTGTCCACTGTCCGTGTCCGTGGTAAACCTGTCACCCTCAGCAGTGACAGCATCAGACAGCATTAATCCTCTCTCTGAGAGACAGGCTGTTACGCAACAATGCATACTGCAGCAGGGACTACAAGCTGCAGACAGAGAGAACTATACCAGCGCTAGCCGCTACAATGCATGGCTTTTGAAGATTACGTCATTTGTCATATGTACTTTAATGTTAGTTTAGAGCACTTTAGAGAGCACTTTAGAGCCAGCCAAGTCTATGTATAAACTACGTTTGTTTAGAGCACGTAAAATAAATCGTTTGCCAGCCAAGTCTATGGGTTTTTTTTATTGAAGAATATATTTAGTGGTTTAAATTTGAGTGGATTGAGTAAAGTAGTAACAATAGAAAGCGTTTTCAGATAGCAGTTGCAACGGTGCTACTTCCGGTACAGCAGCCCACTAGACCTCCACTTTGAGAACCCTTTCTGTAGACATAGCAGAGGACACACACGCCCATGTAACATAAAACATAGAGGGAACCTACCTGAGCAATCACGTCTCCATTCTCAGCGTGAACCAAAACCACGGCACCCAGTTCCTTCAAGAATGAAAAAGCCTCGTACAACTGAGGTGTGGGTGAGTGGAAGAAAGGAAGAGGAGATGTTTTAGTATATCTGAGGCAAGTGACGTTGTGCACAGAGAAGAGAAGAGAAGTATGAAGTATGCACATACTGTACAACCTCTGTGAGATTGAAGCATTACACTGAGAGCTGTATACCATAATATGGCATATCACTTAAGTTATTATACAGTTATGGTACCATAATAGATTATGATATCCTAGATGAGCCCTATAGCATACACTATAATGTACACAGCATATCAAATAGTGAATATGACAGCATGGAACCAATAGTGAAGTATGAAACTCACCTGGGTGTCTGTCATCTGGTACAGATCTTTGTAGGCCATGTACACTTGGAAGGAGTTGATACCTGACTCATGCGATAAGGGTAGAGTAGAGGAAAGTGAATAACATGTATTATATTATGCTCATGATGGTTGCTACACAAATCATAAGGATTACTAGTGTACTTCCCACGTGGCCACTGCGGCATGTAAGAATGAAAGAATAATGTCATACACGAGCCATATGGGGATTCGGAAATAAAGCGTTTCTAAAACAGTTATTCTTCCAAAATGGGGACAAAATAAGGACGAAAAAAAAGACTATTTGAGAAAAAGAGTGGAACATGGAATACACGGACTGCACCTTTGTCCTGGACCAGTACTTCCAATTCCTCCTTGACTCCCTCGTGCCACTGGGGGATGTCGACGTGCAGCGAATAGTCACAGCATGCCTTCGTGTCTGCAGCCTCTTGCCAACGCTCGAATGCCTCCAGCAGGCTATCCCCGGGCTGGGGGGCCACATGGTCAACTGAGGGTGGAAGGTGTGGGAGTCAAGGTTCAGGGGACATGTATGTTTACATGTGCACTGCAGCCGAGCACATGAATAAGATGGTCTTGATAAGTAACCTGCTGGTGATTATATCAGTTGATGACATTCAAAGCGGGTGCACTCACTGATCATGGTGGTTCCCCCGGCCAGCGCTGCCCTGGTGCCCAGGAGGAAGTCGTCCACCGGCTCGCTGCCTCCCAGGCAGGGCTTCATCAGGCAGGTGTTGGCGTCTATGCCCCCCGGTATCACCATGAAGCCGTTGGCCTCGATCACCTTCACATCCTCGGGAACGGTCAGGTTCTCCCCCACCTCCCTGCAGAGGAGCAGGCAGAGAGAGGAGTGTTAAACGGACGCATGAATGAAAGAACCGTGACAGGAGGAAATGAAATGCCAGGCGTATGCATGCAGGAGATGCCACCCAAGACATTTCAAATGAGTCAAATCATGTAACTGCATCTCTGACCTTACTGACAAAATGCAATTAAATTCTACTCAGTGATTCACAGCTGATTTCATTCAAACAAATCTGTGCAAACGCAATTTAGAATATTTTTGAAGGGCACCGCAAGTGACTGAGGGGAAACGGTATTCTTACATAGGGAAAGTGACAAATAAAGTGATTCTGATTCAGTATAAGTATTAAGTAACAATATTCGGACATACAATGTTTCTGGCCTACACACTGAGGATTGTACTGTGTGATATTTTTTCTTTTTTGCTGCAAATACATACTTGATGAGGCCACCCTCAATGTAGACATCTGCATACAGAGACTGGTCATCGTTGACCACTCGCCCGCCTTTAATCAGCAGCGCATCACACTGCATGATGGATTGAGAGAGAAGGAAACGGGATGGGAGAGAAGAAGAGACAGTCAAAATATTTTAAACAATCCATTTTGTGATGCCTGCGAAGCTGTGAACTAAATAAATACAGTGTGGAGACCTTGAGGGGCAGACATGCCCAATCCACTTTATTTATATAGCACATTTTACAGCTCAAGTGCCTGCACAGAAAACCAAACACACTGTAGCTAAAACACAGAACCATGGGAAGAACAGTGAACTGCTGTAGGTTAGATTAGGTAGGTTAGTTGTCCTCCCAGTCAAGGTTCCCACTGAATACCCACAGCCACAGAAATGAGGGAGGGTCTTACTCACTCCGGCAGCGTCCAAGCTCCCCCTCACAAAACATCACATCACCTGCCCAACTCAAGCGCTATAGGCTGCACACCTTATGTGATGCCTACAGGTCCCCAACAAACACTCAAATCAGGCTTCTGGCTATAACTCTGACATACCAAACCCCAAACCACCAAACACCAAACCAACTCAAATATGGAAGTAGTAACAGTAGTAGAAAGTAAACAAAAATGCTCAGATGTATGTCAGATACAGCATGTTTTTTCTTTTCTTTTTTTCTTTTTTTCTTTTTTTTACATATGCTGCTAGGTTTGATGTTTCCATGGTATCTTCAAGCACTACAATGTTCTTGTGAGTAACTGTACTTCTGACTATATTAACCTATCATGTTGAGGCCATTTACTGTACCGTAAGTCACAGGTGCTTGCAGCCACTACCCCTATCGCCCATGATTTCGACCAAAACACATAAAAATAATGGCACGACGCAACACAACACATATAGGCTAATTCACATATTCAAACTACTGCTAGGCTTGCTGGGAAGTCCATCTTCACACAGCTGTCATTTGAGGGGTCCTCAATAGCACACTCACCCTACGTAAAGTACCAGAATGCTCTCTCCATATGGAGCCACAGCCCAGAGGCTCTGCTCCACTCTGCTCCACTCTGCCATCACAGAGGCTGCCGGCTAGCCTACAGTGAGGCAGAGGGGGCAGGGCCGTCACACATGCAACAGCGTCAGCAGACAGTGAAACAAAACAGACCATAGAAACACTCAACCAGGGTTAAAATCCAGAGGGCAAAGCATGGGTGCAGGGGTCTGTCTTTCTCATGCAATCACTAAAAATGTAATAATCAGAGTCATCTCACAAATCAAATGAATCTCACATACGTAGAAGCACAACCACGATAAACAAATGCATACATGATTAGACATCTCACAATGCACTCATATCCCCCTCCTGCTACGCTGGATGCCTGCCAAATGCATAAGGAAGATGTTAGGTCTCCATGGTAACCATGCTCCATGGTAGTGGATTGTGGGTCACAAGCATCTAAGATTCTAATTCATCCTTTAGATTCATCCTTTATGTAGCAGGGTGATATTATGAAATGAGTATGTCACCCTCACAAATAAGTGAGGGATCCTACAAACACATTAACCGCATTAAACCGTATACTGTATGTATATGCTGGACAATGTAACTGAACAAGGTATAAGGTATCCCAATGGTACGGGTTCAGAATGAACAGACAGAACCATGAGGCTGAAGTGTCAAGTTTATTCAACATGTAGAAAAATATATTCAAGTTAAAATACAGAAGGGAAGAGGGGTTATTATAGCTGGGAAATCATGATCCTAAAAGTGGGACTGAGCCCAAGGCGAGGTGATACAGATATACAGTAGGGTGAAGGCTTCAGGGCCCATACGGTGTTGGGTGAAATCACCCGTCAAGGGCTTCTGCCAGAAATATGGGGCGAGGCGAGGCGAGGCTCCCCTCCCCATCCTATTCTTCCCTCTCTGCCCAACAATCTGACAAAACCCAGTCTCAAATATAATATGGCACCGTGGGAAGAACAGTGAACTGCTGTAGGTTAGATTAGGTAGGTTAGTTGTCCTCCCAGTCAAGGTTCCCACTGAATACCCACAGCCACAGAAATGAGGGAGGCTCTTACTTACTCCGGCAGCGTCCAAGCTCCCCCTCACAAAACATCACATCACCTGCCCAACTCAAACGCTATAGGCTGCACACCTTATGTGATGCCTACAGGTCCCCAACAAACACTCAAATCAGGCTTCTGGCTATAACTCTGACATACCAAACCCCAAACCACCAAACACCAAACCAACTCAAATATGGAAGTAGTAACAGTAGTAGAAAGTAAACAAAAATGCTCAGATGTATGTCAGATACAGCATTTTTTTTTTTTTTTTTTACATATGCTGCTAGGTTTGATGTTTCCATGGTATCTTCAAGCACTACAATGTTCTTGTGAGTAACTGTACTTCTGACTATATTAACCTATCATGTTGAGGCCATTTACTGTACCGTAAGTCACAGGTGCTTGCAGCCACTACCCCTATCGCCCATGATTTCGACCAAAACACATAAAAATAATGGCACGACGCAACACAACACATATAGGCTAATTCACATATTCAAATAGTAAATAATAACACAATAGAACAACTGTCATACTGTATGTGTACTGTATACTGCTAGGCTTGCTGGGAAGTCCATCTTCACACAGCTGTCATTTGAGGGGTCCTCAATAGCACACTCACCCTACGTAAAGTCCCAGAATGCTGCCCCAGAGGCTCTGATTCCCAGACAGAATGCTCTCTCCATATGGAGCCACAGCCCAGAGGCTCTGATTCCCAGACACTATGGATAGTAGAATTCTGACCTTGAAAAGTTTTCTTCAATGGACCTTGCACCCACAAGGTCTAATTTTTAATTGCGTAATTGCACATTGTAGGGGACTGAAGACTTCAGCTGCAAAATATACCTTGCAAAAAGGTATACATGCACAATGTTGCATGCTTTTTTGTCTCTGGACCTTGTGAAACGTGCAGTTCGACTGCCACATCCCTTCATCAAGCTGCATTTGGTATATAATCTTACCTGGCCCAACCATGGACAACAAACAATACACACAATACCATGAGACAAGTTGTGCTTTTATCTTGTGTGACAACCTCGAATAGGCGGCATGGGCCTTCTTTGCTGCCACACTATAAGAATGTAATCTGTTCTGTTGGGCACAGGGATTTGCAGACTCATAGTCAGCATCCCCGTCACCATGGTCAGTATGACAGTATCTTACTGTCACGTTCTTACTGTTCCATGATCCCCTTCCCCCCTCCCCTTCCTGGTAACATGCCAGTCATGCTCTACTCGCTGCAGCCACAGGCGGCGTGTTGTTGTCACTATGTGCCCTGCACGGCACACTCTGTGCCCTTTGTCTACTCTCCCCATGAAGAGGACCAGACAGTCAAACAGGGAAACAGGGAAACAGAGAAAGAGCGAGGAGATATACATCGGTGATTCCGCTGAGGGCTGAATGAAGCGTGTTGACAAAATGATAGGGAAGGGACATTAAGATTTTTGAATGTGAGGGGACGAACGTTTAGGCTGCAGGGTGATGACGTTCACGTCCCTGCAGCAGAAAGATGCTAGATTTGCAGTGCCACCAGTGCCACAATCAGAGAAGAAAACAAAGCCGTGACTGAAGCCTGTCTGTCGCTGTCCAATTCAGCACCCACCACAGTATCAGAACAAACAGTGCTGCGCACAAGCTCAAATTAAGCCTTGGCAATGGCATTTGGAATGCGCCATACAGGCAAAGCCGAGCGTATATTATAAACCATGATCCAATCCAATATTAACGAACTGCATTGCAGGATGAGTTCATCATTTATGCATACCAGCCTTTGAAGAATTATTGTCTGACCAAATAATGGCAAGCTCGTATTGGGCAGAAATAATTTTGCTTTATACCTTATATTTGATGTCAACACCTGGGCCGGTGTCAGTTGTTTCCGCGTGCGAACTGCATGGTGAGCCGGCGTCTTGCACGTCGCTGGGCGTCTGGCTGGTGGCTTCACCGCCAGTGCCAAAGATCCTCTCTCGGCTGCTGCTCCTCGGGGTGCGGCTGCCTTTCCTCCCGGCCGCGCTGTTGTCGAAATCTATCGTCTTACTGTCGAACGCTCCCTCCACGGAGCTGAACATCCCGTATCCCGACCTGCGCTGCTGGTTCGGCCCAGTGGCGACTGGTCCAGCCAGGTAGATTGGCAGTTCGTCCTCCCGGTTCCACTGCCTTCTGCAGTCAGACATTGTGATTTCGATTAAATGACACTAATATATAGCCTATACGGATGTACTCCTCACAGAACAATGAAGACAGCGTCGCCTATTGTCGCTGTTTTAATAACCGGGTCACGACTCACTATAGTCTCCGCTCGCCGCCAGAAGCTTTCAGCACATGCAGCGCCTGATTTAGTGCTATGATGATGAACTGCAGCTCTCAAGCAACCCGCGTAGCCTTTACTGGGTCCTGCCTCCTCCTAATGCACACACAGGAATGATGCAGTCCTCCGGATTCGCCTGAGCCGAGGAGGAGTGGCGGAGTCTGTCACAAAAGTACTTTTAATGTGAAAAGAATATCTCTCTCTCTCTCTCTCTCTCTCTCTCTCTCTCTCTCTCTCTCTCTCTCTCTCTCTCTCTCTCTCTCTCGGCAGATGACAGATGACAGATGAATGGCCACCATCATCGGGATTAAATCAACCAGCTGTGTCGATCTTTGATCAACGATCAGCGTTGATATATTTTACACCCAGTGTTCTGATCAGTCTGATGTATAGCCTACTGTATAGTACAACACCTGCACCTTAATTAGCACAGAAGTAGCGTTTGCTTCTGAACTGAACTTCTGTATCGTTTCAACACTTTATGTCTTATCTGCAATAAAAACAGAAAGCCTTGTGCTTTTACAGGAAATCGGGCTTCTATACGGAACAGGTGCATGCACATTTCAGCACCTGCATAAGTGGACAGCTCCTAAGGGAGCAATGTGCAATATTATTGAGTTCCACAGGTGCTCAGGTGCTGTGACCGTGACGAGGAGGGGGGCGGGGGGTCAAAACTAAACTGTAATGTGTCAAAACTGACACTTCATTGATTGATTGATTGATTGATTGATTGATTGAAATATTTATTAACAGTTTGCAGAATTACAGTACATTTCAAGCACACACTCAATATAAAGACTGTTAACTGAGTGGACGACCCAATTAAGCATTACAAGAGGGTCCACCTTGTTCAATTCATCAACTTCACAGTTGACATTAGAACCTCATAGGGACTTGATTAAAATGTATGGCCACAACTGATAGTCTATCAAAATTATATTTTTGTAAACTTTCTTTTTTAGTCATTTGTACCATCATAATGACCCTTAACCCCACACATGTGTTGCCACTACTGTAGCCTACTACTGCCAGCCCCCCACCATGACGCCCCCCCCCCCCTACTGTAGGGCTAGGCTACTGTACACATACCACACACACACACACACACACACACACACACACACACACACACACACACACACACACACACACACACACACACACACACACACACACACACGTGTTAAAAACACTACAGCTTGTCCCACCCACACAGCCAATCAGATAAGACACACAGTTAATGATGATTTATACTACCAATGAGAGGATAGTCTATTTTAAGAGGGCGGGCTGTCTTGTCTCAGCTGTCCTGCTATGGTTGTCTCTTGTTACAAGACGCTCCGCATGCAGAGGGTAATGGACACAAGCATAGAATTCACTCCAAACTCCTGAATTCAAAAGAGATATTTGTCTATGTCTTGAACAAGTCTTCAAAGTTAGACAACAAGCAAGGTAGCTACCTCGATTATTGATTGAAATAGTGGTCTGTTATGATTGTGCTGACGGGCTGCATGCCTGCAGTGAGGAGTTATAAATGGTCATGATGCATGCTTGCAAGACCGTGTGCGTGCGTATTAGGCACCATGTAGCCTACTATATACTAACATGAACATGTATGACTTTATTGTGGAAGAAGTCAGTTTAATCACTTATTGTATAAAGTACAGTACTGTAGGTCTAGCAATACCACAATGTAGAAATACTCTGTTGCAACCTGGTTCTGCATTCAACACAGCTTGGGTAAAAGTATACTATTGGCATCAAGTTGTATACCGTGTAGTCAATAATAATGTTTTGTAATAAAGTAACTATACTGTATAGTGTATATTATATAGGCCTACTATATTGTTTTCAAACAATTCGAGTACAAAAAAACAAGTACAGTATTTGCCTCTGAGTTGTGATGGAGTATAGAGTAAAGTATAAAACATTGGAAAAAAAAAGTACATTCATTTGTATTAAAGTACCTGGGTAAATAATAATTATACTTTCCACCACTGGGCATTGTGCCAAATATTATAACTGTAATTATATAACTGTCTCATTTTTCCTTGAACATTTATAGTGCAGAATACAGTTGATTCATATTATCATCTGTCTTTTTATGTGTTATGCAATGAATAGCTAAGAAGGTGATTATACAAATATATATTATAATTATTATTATTAATGTAATAATAATAATAATATATTTTTGACCTACTTAATTTAGGGGGTATATGAGGGTACATGTTTGTCTCCAAATTACAACTCAATGAACTCATTCTCATTTCCTTTCAAGGAGAAGGTGTCATATTTGAGGGTGGAAGGGGGTAAAATGACCAGAGGAATGGGTCCTCCAATTTCTCCAAAACTCTGTGCATGTGTGTGTGCGTGTGTGTGCACGTGTGTGTGTGCGTGTGTGTGTGTGTGTGCATGCATGCGTGCGTGCATGCGTGTGTGTGTGTGTGTGTGTGTGTGTGTGTGTGTGTCTATGTGTATACATGCATGAGTGCATAAGTGCGTGTGACCGTGTGTGTGTGTGTGTGTGTGTGTGAATGCACGCGTGCGGCCATGCACGTGTTACATATTTGTTTGTGGAGTGGTGTTGTGCAATTCACAGGATCACAATTTTTGACTTACATGTACTACATTTACTTATAATATTTAGGCAACATTTCTATGTGGTCAGTGGTGTAATTTCTTTGTGTGTGTCTCTCTCCAGAACAACAGACAGGGATGGATGATCCATCTCCGCCCGCTGTCATCCACTCTGAGAAGGCTTGTCCTGTGGAGGGTGCCTCATCCCACAGTACTATACCGCCCATCAACAATGAACCCGCCCTTGCTCTTCCAGACTCCATAGAAACCACAGCTGAAACTCTAACATCTACTCATCTGCCCCACAACTCTCTCCCTCTCTCATCTTCGTCTCTTATCTCTGAAGCCTTACTACCACCTAAAGATACATCTAAAACCAGCTCCCCCGATATGTCCTCCTCCACACTAAAAACACCATCTGTGCCCTCTGCTGCCCAGTTCACCCCTACGGTCTCCAATCTGAACCCCTCTCCCCAACCCACAACGCCATCCCCTGCGCCAGCTAACGCAGCACTGAACGCTGCAACCACATCGCCTACTACACCGGCCTCCGTCGGCTCTCCATCTACCGATGTAGGCCCCTCTAAGCCTCCAAAAGGTCTCCCTAGGCGCCCCACCTTTGCCGTCCTGGCCAAGAAGGTGATTATACAGGAGAGACTCAGGAAAGCTGAGGAGGAGGACATCATAGAAGACGATGGAGGTAGGAAGGCCTTCAGCTCCACTGGGATGTGTTGATGTCACAAAATGACAGGATCCTTTCAATACCATGTGTGATACTATAGTCCTACTGTCTGTGTGACCATGTATATAGACTGAATCGCCAATGTCATTGTACTGTATTGTTGTAGACAGGTGGGTAGAGTAGCAAAAACTGTACTCAAGTATGATTCAAGTAGAAGTAAAAGTAATCATCCAAATAATAGTTATCAAGACGACAAGTGACTTCATATGATCTGATTTGTTGTTTAAACGATCAATTAAAATGTCTAAAATTGTCTACTATTAGAAATAAACAAACTAGAAAATAAAATAGCCACGTGCAAATTCGGATATGGCCTAAATAAACTATATCACTTTAAATAAGACAATACCCAATAATACATTAAATCTTTTCGAAATAACAACAGACAACAGACAAAGACGGCAGCACATCATTCTTGGATGTGTGTAATCTGTTGTCACCTGCCGGCATGGAGACACTCTTGTGTGCCGTTATACTAAAAGCTTATCGTCCTGCAGAAAAGACATTGATATTTGAAATAGACGTATTCTAGGTTCCACACCGTGTTGTGAATGATCTACAAGCTCACGTGTCTCATCGAGCTTATGTGAGCATAGATCCGTTATCTTCGGTGCGCCACACTGGCAAACCTCTGTGCATAAAGGACACAGGGCACACATTTGTGAAACCTTGTGCTGGGTATTAAATTCTTGGCACAGAGTTTGTGCTCCAAGATCTTGGCTTGAGGTTCATAGACAGATTTTAGTTAGCACATATACACATGTTTAAAATGCACACACGTCACACACACACACACACACACACACACACACACACACACACACACACACACACACACACACACACACACACACATGGCCACTCCACCACATGGAAGTTCATATTCTACTCATGTTAACAGATTTATGTCAGTACAGTTCATTCTGTTTGCTGTTCATATTCTACTCATGTTAACAGATTTATGTCAGTACAGTTTATTCTGTTTGCTGTTCATGATTCTATACTATCTCAGACTTGCAGGGCTGGAGATTCTATTTTCTCCCCTGTTTGTGTCTGCATGTGTGGCTGTCTGTGTGTCCAGAGCTAATCAAGCTACCAGTTCCAATTAGCAATTATTGGCGTCAAATTTCTCATGCGTTTCTTTCATATCACATTGTCAGCAGATACATTTGGCGTAGAGGGAAAGGAGGGGGACCAAATATAGAGCCCTGGGTGGCCCCAGTCAATGAAGCATAAGCATAGTATAGGCATATAGAGTTTAGGTGGTTAATGTAGATTGTTAGATACAGCATTTTACACTCCTCTCCTCTTTCCATCCAACTCTCTTCTCTTCTGGAGATTTGGAACCAGAGGAGGACTTGAACTTGGAGCAGATCGAGGAGAAAGCCAAAGGTGGTGATGCAAGAGCACAGACCCGTGTGAGTGAGCGCATGCACGCACGCACGCACGCACGCACGCACGCACGCACGCACGCACGCACGCAGCACGCACGCACGCATGCATGCACGCACGCACGCACGCACGCAAGCAAGCACAATTGTGCTTCAACTCAAGATGAACACACTGAAAATGTTGCAACAGAAACATAAAAAAGAAGATCTACAAGCTTGCACCGTCATGACACTGTCATTAGACACACGACGAAGTATAAGATAGATCTAAGTGTTGGAAGAAGCTCTGCCTGTTCATGTACAGTATGTGTGTCTATTTTCAGTCGTGTGGAAGATGATCCCATGTTTTCAATATCACACATTATACCCCTCACATTTATGGAACCTCTGCTATGCTTGTGTATTAGTATTCATGCATGCATCCATATTGTGGTATAAGCATTCACACAGATAATTCACAGTCTCTCCCTTTCTCCTCTTACTTCTTATTACCCTGTAAACATATTTAAACACACATTGTGAGGGAAAAGGCCCTGGGGGGGGGGGGGGGGGGGGGCGGCAAGGGGTGGAACATGACACTTTGTATGTCAGCGGCTAAACTTGTAAGTAAGTGGTTGGTTACAAGTCCCATAATGCCACTGCTTTCTTCTGGAAGCAGTGGCATTGCAGGAAATGTAGTCTTTTATCATTTATAATCAATTGTTGTGATTTGAGCAAACTATGGTCTGGGATATGTTAACTTGCTGGCTAACAATTAGAATAAAAAAAAAACAGTTTTAACTCATGTTAAGTTAGGAGTAGCTGCCATTAAAGTTGGCACACACACACACGCACACACGGTCTGTCTCTCTATCACATGCAGTCATCAATTGTACCCTTCTAAGCTTTAATAGCTTGTTTCTTTTCACTGTTTCAGCTGGCGCAACACTATCTGATTCTGGCTGAAGAAAAGGACACAGATCTAAATAACGGTCTGGCTGTTAGTTGGCTGATTAATGCAGCCAAACAGGGCCGAACAAGTGCTGCAAGAATATTACAGCGCTGTTGGATCCAGAATAAAGGTGTGTGTGTGTGTGTGTGTGTGGGTGTGGGTGTGGGTGTGTGTGTGTGTGTGTGTGTGTGTGTGTGTGTGTGTGTGTTTTTGTGTTTGTGCGTGTTTATGCTTATTCTTAACACTTTATTTGCGTCTTTCTCTTCCAGGCATCACTCCAGAGAACGAGGCAGCTGTGCGTAAGTTGTCAACAGAGAGTAAATTTGAGCAGGCAGTGCGAAAGGCAGCCAGGATGATGTACTGGAAGCTGAACCCAGAGAGGAAGAGTATGATGGCCATGGCTGAGATGCTGGAAAACGTTAGCCACATCGGGGAAGGTGAGGCAGGATGCATTATTATAGTTATATTGCCATCTTTATAATAGACACTGACAGTAACACACACTAACATAGTGGCTTTCAAAGTGGGGGCCACGAGGCAGTGCCAGTAGGGACGATTGAAAAGCAGAGGAGAGGAATTTGCGAGGTTTACCACTTTTTGGATATGTAATGATTGTCAAAATCTTTTAAGTTTTAGAAAACAGTGAAAGTAGTTGTCTGTAACTTCCATTCCTCACCAGCAGGTGGCGGCGTGACAGGGCTCCCTTCTCCAACCACAAACCAGGCCCAAAAGGTTTTAGAAAGCATGGTCATCAACGAGTGTAAGTGTCTGCAGCTTGTTTCAATTCTTAACATTCACAAATGCCTCAATTACTGGATGTTGTGCTTTTAGTCCAGAGAGAGAGAGAGAGAGAGAGAGAGAGAGAGAGAGAGAGAGAGAGATATGTAAACTATATGTCCTCTCAGCCAATCAGATGGTGGACCTTGAAGACTTTGTGATAATCACTCAGAAGTATGCCCAGGGAATCACTCCCTCTGCTTCCCAGGATAGCAGCCAGGACAAACCCCGGACTAAAACCCCATTCCAGAGCAATGGCACGCAAGTAAAAAAAACAACCTGAATCTGAATTATAAGTACACTTGCCGTTCAGAATTCAGAATTACAGCATCTCACCTTTGTGTGTGTGTGTGTGTGTGTGTGTGTGTGTGTGTGTGTGTGTGTGTGTGTGTGTGTGTGTGTGTGACTGTGTGTTTGTGTGCAGATATCTGAGGTAGGGTCTACAGAAGGCAGGAGATCCAGCAAAGGTTCATGGACTTTAGGACGTGGTGGGATGATGTTGGCCAATAAACGTAGTGGAGCATTAAAACGAGCTATGGACATCAAATCAAGCTTAATGGTATTGTATTTAACTGTGCATTCTCTAGTCGAAAACGTCATACATTGATTCCTCAACCTATTGTCCTAGCCTGGGTTCCAGCCTAATTCGCTGCTTTCCGCGGATTTGAAAATGTGACATTTTCAAATCCGTGGAACGCAGCGAATCAGGCTGGAACCCAGGCAATAATTATCCATGTCATCTATTCATTATCCTATTCACTACTTAATTTAAGCATGCTTTATACTATATTATAATGATGGTATTCACACACCAAAAACAGACTATCTACAGTACAAGCTTGCAACGCATTGCGTTGTGGTTTGTCATCATTTCAGTCTGCCACAGACAGAGACTGGAATGACCTACAAAAATCAACACTTTAATTGCAAAATTGGCTTTTAAAGATGCTATCATGGACATCCTCAAAGAAAAATGTTGCTGCCCTTTAGACATTTAGCCCTGCTTGTTTTTGTGTTTATTAACTGAAAATTGCATTGATATGTATGAGGAGGCTTAATTGGCATAATGACTATATACAGGGGCAAACAAAATTGGCTACTCCAAAAAATTTAAGACAAATACAATAACCTCTGGTCTGTTCTACGTCTCTCTTCCTTGTCCAGGTGCTACAGTACCCTATCCAATCCATGCTGGAGATGAAGGATAGCATTGTTGACTGGGCGTCGCGGGCCGGCGTCCAGTGGCTGAGCACCGCCATCCCCACTCACCACGTCAATGCGCTCATCTTCTTCTTCATCATCAGCAACCTGACGGTGGACCTGTTTGCCTTTGTCATCCCTCTGCTGGTCTTCTACCTTTCTTTCATCTCCATGATGATCAGCACGCTACGCATCTTCCAGTGCAGCAAGGTCCATATGTTTTTATTTTATTTTATTTTTTACAATTTTATTTGTACATTTTCAGGATTAAAGACAAGACTTGTACAAACAAACATTCACTTTCACATACACCACCCCCCTTCCCATAATACTGAAAATCAAAGAAAAAGGAGAAAAGGAAAAGGAGAATGAAAAATGATAATACACTTTGAGGACAGAAACAAAAAAACGGATACAATTAAAAACTTTAAAGAAAATAATAATTATGATAATTCAATAGATCACAGTTAAATAAAATTAAATAAAATATAATAGTTTTATAATGTACATATAATGTGCAGTCCATTAATGATACAGTAGGTGAGACATTCTTTCAAATACTGTAGTTTTTTGGTCAATTCTGCTAGCCATGCATTAAATGAGCAAGGTCCTTATATGTTTTAATAACTAATTTCCTCTCCGCTGAGTGTAACTCAACATTAAGAGGCACTCTCCACAACTTTGCTAAATTAAAAACATGGTCTCCACTGAATTGACATAAAGTCACTATGGAGAATGAAAAATGTCCAGTGGCTGAGCACCATTATCAAAATAAGAGTGCGTTCCTTTAAACCCGGTTTTCTGTGCAACTTCACAAGTGCTGACATGTTTTTTACCACTGAGCTAATAAGAGTCTGCCTGCTTGCTCAGGGGATAATTTGAATCTGGCAGAGCACAAGATCGGACCCCCCAACGACACAATGCATATGGTGCGATATAATAATATAAAATACCCCCACAACTAGGGCACCCACTGGCCTAGTGGTCCAGGCGCATGCCACATATAGGCTCTGGCCTGCGTTGCGTGTTTGAGTCCCGTTCATGACGACCTATGCTGCATGTCTCTTCCCTTGTCTCTCTCTCTCTTTCCTGTCTATCTTCACTGTAACTATCAATAAAGGCACAAAAGCCAAAAACAAATCTTAAAAAAAAGGAATACCCCCGCAACTGCAGGTCTTAGAAGCCTCGGCTACTGCAGTTTTCAAAACAGTTAAGAGTTCAGCACCACAGTGCATGGCGGACCCACTTCAACTAATGAACTAAAATGTTTATAAGAATTGGCTCGGCGGCCAAACAGTTGCAAGTACCAGCACTATTTAATGGCATGATATAAGCAGGCTAAGTGAACTTCAATTTAATAACATCACATTATTGCAGGCAATGACTGACTCTAGATTTTTTTATAATGGGATGAATCTAGAGTTGCAATACCCTCCATTGACTCCCTAGTACTCATCCAAATTGCTTTTGTGCTCTGCTTGTATTAAACAACGTTAAACTCACCAACATTGCAGCTGTAGAGAAAGCTTGAAGTAATAATCCTCTTTCAATCTGCCAAGCGTTTGTTTCATAAAAATCCACATGTTATGAGCTACTTTCTGTCAAGAAATTATGTGCAGGTGATTCTTTTGTGTTGGAGTTTGGAAGCACTCGTTTTTATTAACGGGTCGCGCTGCTGCCTCCTGCACATGTCTACAGTGGATTTTTTAGCCCTACAAGTCAGAACCCAATGCTACTGAAGTTTCTGACATTTTTGAGACCCAGATAGCATGGGGTCCTATTCCACCTCCACCCTGCCACCGGGTACGCACACATAATTAAACATAAATACCTTCGGATATGTCCTTCTGCGCTCTTTGAGGGCTTTTGTTCGTTTGAGGGCTTCTGAATGTGTGTACCTATAAATACCGCTGCGAATATCTCCTGTGGCGCGGAAGCTGTTAAGTATTTTTTGTTTTTGTTTGACCGATTTGGTCGCTTTGATTCTTCTCTTCCTTCCTTATTTATTGACACCTCATTGTACCGCCTATCTGGCTAGCTAGTGGCTATAGCTATGACAGAGCAGATCAGAGGAAGGAACGTAGCCATGCACAAGTCAACCGCACATCGGGAGGCGGTACAATAAACGGTAAATAAACAAGAAGAATCAAAGCGACCAAATCGGTCAAACAAAAACAAAAACGGCTTCCGCGGCACAGGAGAATTCGCAGCGGTATGTATAGGTACTTATAGTTGACACATTCAGAATAACTCAAACGAAAAGAAGCCGTCAAACGACACAGACTCGACGTATCCGACGATATTTATGTCCGCGTTCTATCATTTCAATACGAAAACACAGATACGCACAGGGACCCTACGTAAAGTGACATCCAAATTTCAGAAAAGCTTTACGGAGGGTTCCGAGAGGGGCTATGGATTTTTATGAAACAAAAGCTTGGCATATTGAAAGAGGATAATTGAAGCTTGGCCTATAATGTTGGTGAGTTTAACGTTGTTTAATACAAGCAGATCACAAAAGCGTTAATGGAGGGTATTGCAACTCTAGATTCATCCCATTCCCATTATAAAAAAAATCTAGAGTTGCAAATTGCGGCTACCTGTTTGTGTTTTTGGCCAGCATGAGACTTCTATGAACTACTCACTTAATGCTGCGGAGGTTCCATGTTTAACATATCCTTCCAAAGTGTGTACAATGTTTAAGTCACAGATGCATGGTTTTCATATCGTGTATAAATTAACTTTGGCTAAACCCTTGTGTTTAATCCACATGGGTTCTTGTTTACTACTTGGTTAGACTTGCCAGCATCATAACAACTTGTCATGATGGCAGCTTGGCTACAACCGAAATGGACTTCCTCTTCCTCTTCAAAATAAGAGCCACTTGTAATCATTAGTCAACACTAGTCTACTTACAGGAGGTAGTATTATCCCTATTTTGGGCATGTCATTATACATTTAAATGTTTCAATTAGAATTTTTCCTTTGCACTCTTCCCATCTTCTGTGGTTTCCAGACATGGGAGAACTTCAGTACCTTGACGGCCCTGCTGACACGTTTTGAACCCGGGCTGGACGTGGAGCAGGCAGAGACCAACTTTGGCTGGAACAATTTAGAACAGTACGTCTATTTTATCATCTCCGTCTTCTTCGGCATCTTCTCCTTCCCCGTAGCAGACAAATCCTGGATCCCGTGTTCTGAGCTCTCCACCGTCACCATCTTCTTCACGGCTGTCAGCTACATGAGCCTCAGCCCCTCGGCTTCTACCTACGCAAGAAAAGCAATGATCATAGAGGTCAGAGCGCATGGATATGACTGACTTTCAAAACATCAGCTATTTTCAACTGAATATAATGGAGTAATGTCTTGTCAATTCCAGGTAGCGTCGTCTGTGTGTTCCCTGTGTGTTTTCCTGCCACCGAAGATGGGAGTGCTGAAAGGGCTTCGTTTACTGGGGTGCACGTTCGCCTCAGTGCCACTCGGGGAGTCTGTGGTACTGAAGCTCAGTCTGCCCTGCCTACTATATATTTATCTCTTCTACCTGTTCTTCAGGTAAGCTTTAAACCTTATTTAGTTAAGTTATAGTTATAGCTGAGAACCCTAAAAACTGAAATGGCATTGAGAGGAAGCACACCTGCTTTTCCTTTCTTAACTAGTAAACAGTAGGCATGTAACGATATATCGTATATCGATATTAATCCCGAAGATATGTATCGACTCATTGAAATAAAAAAATCGATTTTTCAAAAAAGAAAAAAAACACTTTTTTTAGGGGGGCTAGTGTGGTGTGAAATGTGAGCTTTAGTCATATTCCATCATATTCAAGTGCTTTTGGAGAGAGCTGTGTATGTCTGTGACTGTGCCCAGGTGATGATGGTCGTTGATGCTCATCAAGGAAGGCAATTATGTTTCGCACTGTCAAAAGTAATGCTACTTCTTTTGCAATGTAGTTAAATAAATCCCGGGGGGAAGATAAATTATATAAAATTTAAAAAACTGTAGTTTTTCTTCACCTCATATCGTGATACGTATCGTGAGTTGAGTGAATCGTTACATGCCTAGTAAACAGTATTGGAAATCTGATGAGGGAACCCATTGCAAACTCACTTTCAGGTTTTAGGACTACAAACTATATCGCTCTGTGATTAATTCTCTCTGTCCACCCCTCTCCTACCTTCAGAATGGCGAAGATGCGAGGATTCCACGGCACTTACTGCTTCCTGATTCCCTACCTGGTGTGCTTCATGTGGTGTGAGTTCTCAATGGTGCTCCTCCAGCACTCCTCCTGCTTGGGTCTCATCCGCACCTGTGTGGCCTACTTTCTCTTCCTGTTCGCTCTGCCTGTCCTTGCCTTTGGTCTGGCTGCCTTGTTCCTCATCCAGGTCTTCAAGTGGTTCCTGGAGCTGGAGCTGACCAAGGTGATCGTGACTCTGGCCGTGTGCGCAATCCCTGTTACCTTGCGTCTCTGGACGCGCTTCAGCATGTCAATCTTGGATGTGTTCCGCTCACTGAAGCAGAGCGGCCCCGTCAAAGTCATCCTGTTCTGCATCTCCATGGTGATCTTGTTATTTTCGCTGTATTTGTATAACTCGGAGGGGCTGAAGATTTACAACTCCTCCCTGACCTGGAAGCAGTACAGCCAGCATTGTGGCCCGCCGGCCTGGCAGACCAAAGGCATGGCCCAGACGCAACTATTCTGCAGTCACTTGGATGGACACAGAGTCACCTGGACTGGGCAATTTAAGCATGTCCGCGTTGCTGAAACAGAGAACGGGGCTCAGTCACTCATCAAAATGCTGCCATTGTTCATGGCTGACTGGCTGCGTTGCCTGTATGGGGAGAAATATCCAAAATGCGAGCCAAGGAATTCCCCAGTTGCAAACCTGACTTCCAATAATACTGCCAGCTCAATGCCAGCTCCTGTTCCTCTGCCCGTTCTCCTACAGATGCAGGAGGAAGAAGAGATATGCCAACTCAAGGCTCTGGCCAAGCATACTTGCCACGTCAAGCGCTTCGACAGCCACCGCTTTGAGGTGACGGTCGGAATGATCCCGGATGTGGGGATAGCAGATCCAGGCTGCGATATACTGCTAATGGCCAGCCATGAGTTCAAGCAGGTCCTGTTTAACTTGGTCCCTGGGAATATGGTGGAGTTCAGCACCAAGCTGCAGGGGGCGCGTATGGGGGCTAAGGCTCCAGCCTTTGAGCTGAAGGCTATGCACTGCCTGGACTGTGGCTCTACACTTTTCACACAGAAGAAGATTGAAAGAGACTGGAGACAAACTGTGGAGCGAGCATGTGATTTTGCATTTGATTTCTTTTTTTCTCCCTTCCTCTCAGCAACAATTAGCAGCAATAGCAGACATTAGGGATGCCGAAAGATGGCAGCAGAACTACATCAAAGATGTAGAAATGTTTGCAACAACTACTGTACCACAAATCTTGCAGGCTTACACTGAATTCACACCAGCAGTGTTGACACTAGTCCACGACATTAAAAGCAATAAACTGAGCATGTCCGAGCATGTCCGAGGTTATCAGTCATAGTCTGTTGCCGTGTGTCAACATATGGCTGCTATTGAGGTGAAACATTGTGGGAAAATGTAGGAGCAGGCAACCAGTGCATGAGACTGGAAAATGACACAGTCTTTATAATCATAATAAATAGGCACCACAGGAACAATGTTCATGGAACTAGAGATTTGCTGAGAAATATACATTTTATATACACAGATTAATATATACATATATTTTCTGAATTTCCTGGTTTTAATGCAGTGCGAAAGAACATGGCTGACGGGGAGAAAATATTTACTTCCTGGTGGGGAAGTTGAGAGATGGGGGTGTCCCAACGCTTGATACTCTTGTCTCCCAGACTTTGCATTGAAAGTCAATGCTCAATCAGAACTTGCCAGTGTCATGCCATTGCTTGTGTGAAATGGGCGTTAGGGGAATAGGAACCAACACTCACAACATGATACATACGATCTCTTTGACTTTGGCTTTTACACAGATTTTGGATATTCAATTATGTTTTGGTACTGTATAATCTGCTTCAAAGGTTTATGGATGGCACCTGCGTTGCAAAAATTACAATAACTCATGAATGCATTTGAATTAATGCAATTTAACATTGATATTACAAGCTCAAATATTCATGTGTGGAAAACATTTTCAGATACATAGGCTACTTCCTTTAGTGTTTTGAAGAGAATTGTTCTTTGTTATGCATGAATATTCAAAGAAAGGGTCAATGTGTGCAGGCCAAATTTGGTAGTGTCATTTTCATGACGGAAAGAAAAAAAACTGTCACAATTCTGAAGTGCAACCAAGGTGCTTGAACAACACAGGACAGATCAACATACTTTAATCATAAAATCGTTATCAGCAATGAACAGTGAAGGCCTTGGCATCTGAAATGTGTTGGTTTGTTGGTAGTTTTGCTTACATGAGACTTGTGACAGCTGATACACAGACAGGACTGCTAATGTTAGAGGTTGACTACTCTTGAATTTCTATGGAGGTGTGTGTAGGTCAAAGGGTTCTAGATTCAGAGAGATAGTGCTGTAATGGCGATTGCTGCTTGTAACTGTTACAAACTACTGTACTTAATGTTATTGTGCACATAACTGGATGTATACTGTCTTATCACTTTATTTGTGTGTGTGTGTGTGTGTGTGTGTGTGTGTGTGTGTGTGTGTGTGTGTGTGTGTGTGTGTGTGTGTGTGTGTGTGTGTGTGTGTGTGTGTGTGTGTGTGTGTGTGTGTGTGTGAGTGTTAGAGAGAGAGAGAGAGAGAGAGAAAGATGAGAAATGTATCCGTTTATGGAATAGCCTATTTATTTTCAGTATTGGCCAAATTAGTGTGATTGTATTACAAAATAACTTAACTTTGGCTCTACATTTTCGTGGTCTTAATATTTAGTTTATTGTCTTTAGGGTATGCTACAGTAGGTCACTTGTTCACTGTTTCTAAAATAGGGGTATTTTGACAAGAAAATGTCTATAATTTATCCGACATTCATAGAATCAGTTAAATCTGGAAACTAACTTAAAAATGTTATGTGCCATATTCAATACAATGAATTGCCAATATACGCCAACCACCCACCAATAAAAAGGTCGCCTTTCGTCTCGCTGTATCATTTTCTTTTTACATGCCCTGAGTGAGTTTTGAATAACAAACTAAAGAAATTAAAAATATATATATAACTAGAAAAAGTGCCCTTCCGGGCACAGGTCTCCACCAGGTTATCCACAGATCCGTGCAGTTAGAGGTAAAAACACTTTTTGGCCAGTTATAGCGCCACCTTGAGGCTGAGTTGAAATTGTTCATGTGGCATTTCGTCCTCGGCCTAGTGGGAATGTGGGTGCACAATTTCACGGAAATCACGCGATGTGTTCATGATTTGCAGCATTTTGTTTGAAACTGAGCACTCCTGTGAACTTTGGAAGCCAATCTTAACCAATCAGGATGGAGTCTGATAAATCTGAAAGACCCGTTTCGTTGAATGGCTCTAGAGAGACTGTGTACCAATTTGCGTGATGTTTGGACAAAATCTGTAGGTGTACTGTGCAAAAACTTGTTTTGCACAAAGCGGCCTCCTGGTGGCGCTATAACAGGCCGTTTTGGAAAGTTTGGGGCAGAGGTTCATGGTTGGCATCCAGGGAGTGTGTGTGCAAAATATGGCATCGACCGGGTTAACGGTGGCCGAGATTAGCTGTTCACGGACACACGGACGGACGGACACGCGGACGGACGGAGTGCAAAACATACTCTCCCCACATGCCTTCGGCCTGGTGGAGACAAATATGTAATAGGGTAATATGTGGTCAAAAACACCAAAGAATCTTAAGCATCAGGAAGAATGATTGGTGCTGTTGAAGAGGTACTCAGCTGAAAATACATTGTAGCAGGGTACATTAAAGAAAGTTTGCGACTGAATTGGAAACAAAAACTGACGACAACCTGTGTTATCAAGTGGGATTGTGGATCGGCTATGAAAAAAAACAAAAACATATGACAATAATGGACCAGGAGGTTTTTAATGTGTTACAGGCCTGGATAACACAAGTGGAAAAACCTGGACAACTAAAGAAAAGGCAACTCAAACAACATAATTTAAGTTTCAGCCTCTCCCCATGGCAGCCCACACTCAACTGAACCATTACCCTTTATATAGACTACAGACTCCACCCATGGCTAAGTAATCAACCAACCCCAATGTACTAGCAATCCACCCAAGATGTTCCCCATAATGTAATCAGCTCTTATACCACACCCCACTATCTGTGCACTTCACAGGCTTCAAGGCACCCCCAATAACAGCATCTGTGCAGATAAACACAAGCATTTAGATTCCATGTCACAGCAGGATGTGCATTTTGTGCACCTTCTGTGGGACTGAGAATCTACATGATACATGCATACAACACAGCATAAATACATTACATGTGTATTGTTTGTACATTAGACAATTAGTCTGTCAGATGAATTACTTGACAGAACTCTGTCACATGTAGAATTGCTGAAAAGACATACTATTAAAGTATGTCTTTACTACATTAAGGTAGCTACATGCATATTTACTTCAGACTAGTATTACTCTGTGCGATACTTGCTTGTAGTTACAGGGGTGCAATAGAAAATAAATTGAGTAATACTGTTTGACAACAATGAAGTATGTCTGCTTTATTAGTTTGTCTCCTGAAACCAAATGTGAAAAAGCATGGTAGGGATAGAGGAATAGGCCTATAGACAATAACAACATTATAAATGAATTCAATAAAACCTTTTTCTTCTTCTTCATAATTCATGTTATTTTATTAATACACATTCATTTCATTCACTTCATTTGAGTAATCAATCTTTTTACGATTAGACTTTTTTTTAAAGTATGATAGATATTACACGCTAGTAGCGTCGGATAATGGCAACATGCAGCTGCAGCTACTGCTGTGTTCATGAACAGACATTCTCTCTGGTTTGTATGTGGAGGTGGAGGTGGTTGATTATGATGTGATGACAACTGACTTGTTCTAAAACTACGTATCACCACCGAAGGACAGGGCCCTGGAAGCCCAGAAGTGGTGCATGGCAAAGGGGAACCAGTTTTTTTGTCATGCAGTTTATCTCGTATACGTACGCTCTGCGTTCATTGGTCGATGATATATCACAGCATTATATTGTTTTGCTGTGTTGAACATTCCGTTGAACCAGTCAGTGCCGGACTGTGTCTGCATTCAACAACACTCGACAGACGAGGACAAGGAGGGGCAAAACGCGAAAGCATAGTAGAGGTGTCCACTATACTGCCTGCAGTCTACCTTCTGTGAGCACCCAGTCACAATAAATAACTAGTGAAAAAGAGTGGAGAAACATTATAAGCTAACACGTACATTTCTTTTCTTGGGGTTTGAACTAAGGTTACACAGTGAATTGTAGATGATCCATCTAACAGAATGTTTGTCAATATTTAGAAACAGTGTAAAGGGCCTTAATATGCATCTGCAATGATTCCATTAGCTAGTTACACAGATGAGAATATTTCCAATTCAACCATGGGCCAAGGTCAGTTGAATACAAAGCACTTCACTGTAATCAATGAGATGTTAAGTATCTCAAAGATCCAGATAAGACCTATAATCACTTTAATGGAGTAGTTCTCCCAACTTATTTTCTATCAATTACACACCCCATGAAGCCTTGAATTCATGGGGATTGTTTGGGGTTGGCCAACTCCTTTAATGTTGTACATACAAAGACTCCTGGGCCACCCCTAGAGCAACATACAACCATGTGTGGTGAATTATTCACAAAAGGAGCTTGTCATAATACATTCACATGGCATGATGTTATAAAAATTAGTTGACAGCAAAGGACCGTTCCACTTTAAACATACTAGACACAATGGGAATCATCAAAAACGTACTTCTCTGTATCAGTGGTCTCATGATCCCTCATTAAAACAAGCGGTCCCTCATCAACATTTCATAAGATCACTCAAAATGATCACTTAAATCATCGGTGAAATGTTTTATATCACGCAGCTAAGCATCATATATGCAAATAATAGTTAAATCGTCATCATATAAATCACAAAGAGGTTTCAATTCCAGCACACTTAATACTCACACGTGTCAGCTGTCATCATTTGTCATACAAGTACATTGTTGATGAGAAATGGGCCTAAACAAAGCAATAGCAAAAAATAATCAATGATATTGGCCCTCTCAGCATTGCAAAGAGCTGATTTGTGTGTAGCTCTCTCCTCTTTCTAGCCTGCAATTCTGTCACACTGCCAGAAAGATAAGCCTATACATTAACTGTCGACCTATATAGTGTAGAGGTGAATGCTTATCCATGCCAGCACAAGTAGACTAATAATAACGATTATGTAAATTTGTATGTGCGGCTTGGCACATAAATTGTATATGAACAAATTTGATTGGCCTTTCTATAGATGAGTTCCCACTTGGACGCAGGGTCATATACCACTTTGCTTTAAGGGATTGAAGTTAGTCATTGCTGTGTTGAATTGCTAATTATAAAAACATGGAATATTCACACTACACACAGTAGGGACGTGTGGATGGATACATTTACAAAAGCCTAATGGGAAGCCCATGATATGGAGTGGGAAAACGGCTGTTATGTGTTTTCATGACGGCCATTATTGCAAGGGTCAAGGGTCAGTGGTGCAAAGGTCATTTATGGCGTGCATTCTCCCAAGAGCACTGCTCCACATGAGAGGAAGGAAGGTGTAGTTCAGATGCTGCTGTTGGCCTATATAGTGGAACAGCTCCACTGTATGATCAGACAACTCCTAAAAAAAGAAAAGAAAAAAAACACTCTGGCAAATTTACGGGCCAACGGAAACACAATCTGTCCAATCCACTCAGGTTATTCATCAAGGACACATTTCAATATTATACTGTATCATTTATCAAGCCTTTCTTTGTTGTTGGCACCCACGACAAATTCTCCATTTCGTACTGCAAGCTGTCACAGCGCACCAGTGAGCTAAGCAATGCTGTGTATTCAACAGCATTGCGACGTGGTGGAAGGAGAGGTCTCTGTACAGACCCTACACACTGAGGCACTAATACAAGGATCCTCAAAACCCTGTAACGTAGATTGGTGGCGAAAGGTGTGTCTCCATTGATGCATGACTACAAGAGCCAATAATTGATCATTCTAAAACATGGAACAACATCACACACACTCATAATTTTGAGCGTCACGTCTTCAAATGTCAAATCATTTCAACAATCTCAAAGAATACATCTTGCATCCAGTCACCGTGGATTCATCGATCGCTCTTCCCAAGCTCCTCAGTATCTCCATCACACGCTTTGTGACAGCTTGTAAAAGGCAGTGTGCGTGTGTGTGTGTGTGTTTCCATCACTGTCGATATCCCATTCTCCGTCACTGAGTCATTTGTGATTCAGGGTTGACGCGATCCTGGAATATGTACAGGTTGTTGGTGGCCGCTATGGCGATGATGTTCTCGTTTGGATGCCAGGCCATGTGCAGGATCTTCTTGGTGAAGTCCAGACTGTCCACGCCCACGTCGCCACGACGACGCTTGCCACCCGTGTAAACCCGCCGCGTGCGGAGCACGGCCCGTGGCTTGCTGCTCTCCCGCCACGCCTCCAGGGTCACGCCCCGCCCCGTCTCCCTGTCGAACATCCGGAAGAAGCTGTTGTACGCCCCTGTCATGATCACGCTGAGGAGAGGAGAGGAGAGGAGGGGAGGGGAGGGGAGGGGAGGGGAGGGGAGAGGAGAGGAGAGGAGAGGAGAGGAGAGGAGAGGAGAGGAGAGGAGAGGAGAGGAGAGGAGAGGAGAGGAGAGGAGAGGAGAGGAGAGGAGAGGAGAGGAGAGGAGAGGAGAGGAGAGGAGAGGAGAGGAGAGGAGAGGAAAATGGAATGAAATAGATAGCGGAGAGACAGAGGAATGAAATCGAAGGTGAAGGGATCGATTTGATCTACAAAGCTTGTCTCCGGGATTGATTTAAATGAACACTGCATGATGCAGACCTAGGATTGAGTGACACACTGGGAGAGCAAACACTCCTCTGTCTGTCTTGTCTGTTTGTCACACACACACACACACACACACACACACACACACACACACACACACACACACACACTCACTATACTTTCTCTCTTCCACCTCTCCTTCAGCCAAACGACTACTTACCTATCTGAGCTGTTCCAAACGCACTCAAACTTGTCGAAGATGCAGTCATTCTCATACAGTGAACACAGCTTACTCCTCAGATACTCATGGACCTGGACATACAATGAAAGACATCATTCAATACAGCACAGATCTGCATATTGCCTGGGTGGCATACCTGAAGTATTGGGCCTCTAGGGTATACAACATATAGGCATTAGGCAATATGGCTACACAATAGTATACATAATTTAACACTTAACACACAGACATAAAAAGGTAGACGTCTCCTCCGGCTTTGGGGCATATGTATCGTATGGCGGCTGCCATTTTTTTCCCCAATATGTCAAAGGCACAGCACGCTGCCACTCAAAGTGACTACTGGGCAATCTTTTCTGGGACTTGTCTAGGGTGCGCTCTATTTGCACACTAAACGCCCTCAGGTCGTTCGTTCGTGTATTTTAACACACCCTAGATTCTGACAAGTCCTGGAAAACACGTGCTGTGATTGGCCAGTAGTCACTTAGAGCGCCATGCCTCTGCCATATTGGAGTTCAATATGGCAGCCCCCATAAGATGACATGTCGCTCCAGTGAACTGCAGCGGCGAATGAGGTATCTAGGTTTCTATATCTATGGTAATACACATAACATAAGTAACCAATATGTGGTCTGACCTGATAAGTCTCCACGGGGCCTTTGTCCATGTGTAGGTCCCACACCTTGGCGGTGAGGTAGTCCCTGGTCAGTAGGTACCGTCCACTGTGGCTGAACTTGACATCCGAAACCGAGGAGATTATCTCTGAGAAGAAAGACCTGCTCCCTGGATCCTCAGGTTCCTCAAACACTGGACAAAGAGTGAGCATGCAGTTTCTCATGTTATATACTGTATCTTAAGACAGTGATCCTCGATGGGGTTCCTCAGTCAGCTGGGGACGCTTCCCAGCTAAATGATAGATAGTTAGGAACCCTTACAGGCCTGGAACTCTTAAGAGTGTATACAAATAGAAGGGTTTGTGGCCTAATACTGGAAACTGGGGGTCCTTGAAATGAAGAACGTTGAGAATCACTGACTTATGAGGATTTTACACTTATATCTGCCCAGAATAATTTGACACGAGACTCAATCAATCAAAAGGGGTAGAAAGTGTAGGCTACTAGAATATCCTACTCTCCATATCTCCATGATGTTTTCGACTTGTATTACTTAAAGCTATACATCCCAAAACTAATTTAAACAAATACTAATTTATTTTAACAAATCAAAATATTAATGCAATATATTAGCACATCTGCAATGGTTGGAGCCAGAGGTAGTCTCTTCCATTGTGTACTCTGGTGTCTGGTAGGACACCTACTGGATGCAAGTAGTACTGCCTAAAGCTCAAGTGGGGGGTTCCTCTTGAAAAGTTACACAGTTTGCAGCTTTAAGTCAAAGATTACTTGTTGTTAAAACTACTCAAATAAAAATCAAAGCAGCTATAGAATTACCGATTTTATTCATGGAAAACATGTTTTTTGTCATGGTTTGTCACGATCCAGACAATTAAAGGTATTTAAAAAAATACTTTTTGAAATGTTTATGAGAAAAATGAATGGGGAATTATTTCCTGGGCCAGTCGTCGTCATGAAAGGGACGCGACGCTCTATACCCCAGGAAATTACACCTGGCCACAAAAGATTACGGGATCTACTGAATGAGAAGGGGGAGGTGTCAAACTGACATATTGAGCCTACGACACACAGTATGGCATATCCCCCTTCACATTCATTAGATGCCGTGATAAAAAAATTCACAGCTGTGTAAACTGAATGGTGCAACTATACATTTATTGTTATAGTTACTGTACTGTACTGTACTGTACTGTACTGTACTGTGCTCTGAACTGTATTGTAGTTTACTGTGCTCTGATTATTTTTTGGGGGAAGAAAAGCTAAATGACAGTGACCGTGTGGGGTCCCCGGAACATCCAGACCCCCAGGAACGTGCCCAGGGGGCCGGCACTGTTCCGGCAAGCCTTCCCACGTCCGAAACGGTGGAGAAGCGACATAGTTACCATGTTGTAGCTTCCTGTGCTCGGACAGACACGTACAGGGACATACATATGGACACACATAGCTGCGTAATGTTGCAGAGCCACCGCTCAAAAAAAAGGTTGTCCTTTAAAGGGATTGTGACATTAAAAAAAAGGTTTTGGAATTGTTCTTGTTTTTTTTAGGTTTTCTAATCTCAATTGCACCCAAAAAACAGGAACTTTTAACATTCAGTAGATGATCTGGGGTTGATCTGGGGTTTTCTGGCTCAAACAGGTGCTCTGATTTGCCGGCAGTAAGTGACATCACTTACTGCAAATCCCATATATGTCAATGGGATTTGCCAGCAGATGTCACTGTTTCACTGTGTTACCTGTTTTCATTGTAGCTCAAAAGGCCCCCAAAACCCCAAAGAAAACTTCAGACCACAGAAAATCCACTGAATGTTCAAAGTTCAGGTTTTTTGGGTGTAATTGAGGTCATAAAACCTAAAAGAAAAAAGAAAAAGAAATTAAAATGAATGTCATAAAACCTTTAAGACACTGGAATATGTATGTACAGTAAGTATATATGTACCAATCATAACTCAGACAGCCCAGATACCGTGGCATGCAATGCGCTCACGTTTGGTGTGCTTGTCACACAGGGCGGAGGCCCTCATGTCACAGAGGCGCAGCGTGCCCTTGCTGCTGCTGTAGACAAACAGGTGGCAGTGGTGAGGGTGAAACTCTGCCGCCGTGATCACCTCCGTCAGGTCCTCCATGTTGGCAGGCTTGATGTCCACGATGTCTGGTTAGAACGTCAATCAGGGACCATACCATCACAGACAATGTGCCACGCACACACGCACTCCCTACAGGGAGAGCGAAACCCATCCACCACTACCACCTGCTAACGTCTCCTGTCTCCCCAGAGTAGTCTCTTGTCTTCATGCCCCAACCAATGCCCTCCACCCTAAGTACTGTATGCTCACAGTATATGGATTAAATTAAAACAGTGGTTCCTAAACTTTTTTAGCCTGTGACGTGACGCAAAAGAAAACTTTGTCTCCCTGGGACCCAAACTAGTGAAAAAGGCAGATAGATGTACAAGCTCATCGTGCCGTGCGTGTTGTGAGCTTGTAGATCGGCCATTTTCACTACTTCTTAAACATTTGTTTTCTAATTTATGGAATTTCGTAGATTTTTCTTTGATTTCTTCATGAAATTACTGATTTGTTTAGCTTTTTTTTGTTGTTGTTTGTTTTGAAATGATACTAATTAAAAACAAAATGTCCCAGTGTTTGGGAACCAGTGGATTAAAGGGATGTGAAGAGACAGGTCCTGAGTCATTCAGAGTCATTCAGAGGCCATTGCACATGAGTTGGGGGGGGGTGAATATTTTGAAATTCTATCAAATTCAGCCTTTTAGACAAAGATTTGCCGGCTGTTCCATAAGTTAACGCTTCACTCCTCCATCGCGGCCGACCTGAGCCCCAAATACACCCAGACACTTGGTTCCACTTTGTGTTTCTATTTGCAGTGGGTCCTCATGTGGTTTAGTAGAGAGTGAATTATTTAAGCACTTCTTCTCCGTAGATGTTTCGCTGATTTTCTAGGTCAGCTTCTATTATATGGGAGAGAGCACTCTATTTCCGAAACCCCCTTTTGTGTGTGTGTGTGTGTGTGTGTGTGTGTGTGTGTGTGTGTGTGTGTGTGTGTGTGTGTGTGTGTGTGTGTGTGTGTGTGTGTGTGTGTGTGTCTGTGTGAGAGAGGGGGTAGACTATAAATACTGTAGCCTACATATGTTTGGGTTAAAGGTCAAACTTCAGTAGTTGTCAACAACCATTGATATTAAATTCTAACGCTCTGCCGTTGACTCCATGTACTGTAGGCCTACATGTCTACACAGGGTATGTTTGAGCCACTGCATGCGCTTAGCAAGCATTTACATAAACATCAACGTAAGCACAATTATATCTGCTTCTATGTGCATATTCTTGCAGTGTACCCCTTGCCATGAGGACACTAAGGATTTCAGCCTGCCTATGTTTGCATATTATGTCTCACAAGACTTACACAACCATTTCACCAGAGCCAGTATTGCAGATGTGGTGCTTCCTGCTTTAAAAAAGTAATGTGAGCAAAGGCTCATTCATTTATATAGGAGCCACACAGTGGCTCCTATATATACAGCCTGGAATAAAGTGTTAAACTGACATCTAATCTGAGGTCAATTAAACAGAAGACTAAACTATGGCTACTGGAAAAGGTTCCCCTATAAAGGGTAATCTTAGAGGGAAGGATAGGGACGTACATGTTGTATTGTGCATGAAATGTATACTGTTATGTGTATGTATTGTGACGTATTTTAAAGTATTGTTCCGTTGAGTGTGAGAGGATCTCAGTGTAAATAAGTCTTCAGACTTTACTGTGAAATCCTTGAATCGCTGATTATAATGTTGTATTATGATTGCTTTTCTAAATAAATAAAATAAAATCAAGACTTCAATGTGTTTTATCAGACTTTGCCTATATTCAAAAAATATATATATATTGCCCCAATACAAATGAAAATGGATTATTCAATGATTAATGACCACTGTACTAAAGCTTCAAATAACATTTACAACTAAACAAAAGGAATGTGAACCGAACCTATAATATACATCCAATTGAAGAGACGATTCAGCCATAAAACCCTCGGCTTCCCTGTACTTCTCTCTCTCTCTTTTAATCATTTTAGTTCACAATATTATGTGAAACAATATCAGAGACATTTCTCAGTGATATTGCCATGACATTAGACTGCGTTATGATGGCACATGCAAATTCATCACAGCATAAAGAGGATTGATTAAACAACCCTGTAACATCAACAGCTCTACAGTAATCATCTTGAGAGATCTGGTAAATATCCTTTGGTAGAATAAAATACATTCGTAAGAGGCTGTAATGCAAACTGTCAGTGGCCTTTTGTACTATGAAGTGATAAGTCATACATGGGTTGACGTACTGTAATAAATGATACTCTACTAATCCTCACTTAGCCAAATTATATTCAACGAATAAAGGAAGGATACTGAAGCTGCGGTCGGTGATACCCAGGTGCCACATATTGATGCGGAGGTCGTCAGCAGACATGTAGGTCTCGCCGTCGCTGTTGACTGAAATGGAGTTGACATGGTAGGTGTGGCCATTGGAGAACACCCGCCTGGGCCGTACCTCTACCATCAGATCTGTGGGTCTCAATACTGGCACCTGACAGGAGGGCAAAAGATGAAGTATAACCCATTCTGACCTGAGATCAGATTCTAACGCTCAGAAGAATGGTGGTCCATTAAGGTCTGATTTATATTACAGTAGCTGCGGTTCAGTGACTTGCTTGTAGATCGGCTATTTCCAGTGCACGACACAACTAAGTATAAGTCAGGTTTAAAACAGCTATGACATGAAATGAAACAGTTTTTAATATATAATATCATATTGTCTATGTGACTGTCCCTCAAACTTATTCATATCACCACTCTGATATAACCAGTCCATGGCATTTCTTTTTTGCTTCTGCAGCTGTTTTAGCTGCAGTACCACAATGTCCTGAGGTGGTGGGGGTGCTGATATGCAACTTAGTTAATATTTGAGTCATTATAATACCGATGCTAGATAAACACAGGCTTGTTTCCATTCCATGCCAGCTTGGAAAATCAACAATGGCGGACATTGTAAACAAAGTGGAAATGCAAATTTGGAACTGAAGACTGAAGAGAGGGAGGAATTATACAAAGTAGGGTGACATTGATCACAAATACGACCAAATCAGTTGAGCTGTTCCTGAGAGCAATTTCCATAAAACCCCCTATATGATGAGAAATCCTGATACACAGGGGGAGCTCAACACAACACAAAAAGGTCAAAGGTATTTAACTGTGTGTGTGTGTGTGTGTGTGTGTGTGTGTGTGTGTGTGTGTGTGTGTGTGTGTGTGTGTGTGTGTGTGTGTGTGTGTGTGTGTGTGTGTGTGTGTGTGCGCGCGCGTGAGCGCACTTCTGTCTGTCTTACCTGTAAAGAGGTAACAGTAGAGATATCCTTGATCCGTCCCTCTTCATCTTTTAGATTGTATCCCTCTGGTCTCTTGTCTCTCTCACTCACCTTCCACAACTTAATGGTCTTGTCTGTGACACACAACAGGGATGGTGGAGGTCAGTGCCCAGTTAAGGCTGATTAGACTGGCAAGCAAACTATCGCAAAATGACAGCAGCCAGGAAAGCACAAGAAATAGGGTTGATAAGTAAATAATGGCTTGCTCTGTGTACACATTGTATATATTTTCAAGACAGTGATAGATGGGACACATAACATTGAGGCAATTCAGATTACCTGGTTTATGGTTGAAAACTGATATTGGTCGGTCATGTTAATGATAATAGGTAATAATATCATAATAATATGTATATCTTAATTTCTTTCAGGAATTCGGAAACTAAATCATGTATTCTGCTAGTTGATGGAGAACCAACGGTATGCAACATATGGAAAGAAAGCTCATATTTTAGTATTCAGACAGATGATTAAAGTGTATCAAGTCCCGTTGAACATAGACTAACTTTAAGCCCTCTTATATCTATATGTCCTATATATGGGTAGCAAAAATCATACTGCTAGTGGTTATAAGAAGTAGCAGGATAAGGCAATGGCATTATATGTTTAACATTGTCAATCATATCAATGTAAATATTAATAAACAAATACATGAATATGCATGTGACCATTTGTCACATAGGCTAAACTGGGAAACACAATTCTACCACTTCCAGAACACAAGCTGGACCAAAAGATCCCTAGCCTCTTGACTGCTTGTTGCAAAAATATCCATCGTCTTTGTGTTCCAGTCCTAAAAGCGTATACGGTACTACAAGTGGAGTTGCAGTTTAATCCTCTAGTCTACTGAGTGAAGTGGTTACTTTCATTTGTTTTGCCATTTGTACCATTTGTGGACAGTAGGAAGTGTGCTGCATTCTGCTGTGGCAGCCATCGTATCTTGTTGATCTTCTCCTCAATCTCCAGACTCTTCAGGTAGTCAAAGTCTGGCTCGTGACTCTGGAATGTACTGTAGACGTTATACTCCCCAGAGTCCCCCGTCTCCAAGTCCTCCAACTCCCCTTTGGACTGCAAGCAAACACAATGTTCAGATAAACCACGTTGTATGTATTCATGAAATATAAAGCACAGAGTAGATAGACGACGACAGAGACAACAATTTAAAGTTCACTTGCCATTAATATAGTGGTTGCAACTGTATTAATTCACCTTTCGCTAAGCCCCGCCCTCTCCCACTTAGACACTCCCACTTAGATACTTTCCAGCCGGGCTCATGTATAAATATCATGGAATTTACACTTTAAATACTGGTTACGGTAGTTTTTGGAACCAGACCTTCAAAATCTCTTCCAAATCCGTCAACAATGCCGGCCATATGCACTGGAAAAATATGTGTGTGACATTTATTTTTTAAAACAGGGTCAGGGCAAGTATTTCATACAACTTAAGTTAAATAAAAATCACACCTGTGAAGTGAGGGGCGTTAATTCATGTTGATTAGGTGATGTAATGGTGATATAAAACAAACGGTGCCAACACAAACATTAACCCATTTTGTGCGGGAACCCCATTTGGTGTTAGCATCATGTCATGCTTTAGCTATTGAAAAATAGCAGATCTACAAGCTCGTAGCGTGCCACCGAGTGGCACGCTACGAGCTTGTAGGTCTGCTATTTTTGAAAAATCGAAGAACGACTGACATAGAAACATAGCTTTTTCAGAAAACTGTCAGGATGTATTTTTAGAATCTTTTTTGAATCTGATCTCAAAATGGGTTAAACGCCATTAACAATACAGAGATAATATGACGTAATGAGTTACATTATGACATACATTTTCCCTTCATTGTCAATGGCGTTTACAAAACAAACATTGAACTAAACATTAAACCTGTATATAATTACTATAATTACTATCCCTTTAAGGCTGTCTGGAAAATGTGCTGAAGCTATCAAGCCTCCATGACCCTGACTGACCTCGGTTTCTCTCTGGAAGATGACCACTCTGCCCCCCTTGTCCCCGGTGGCCAGCAGGTCCCCTGTCTGGTTAAACTCCACCGTAGAGATGACATCAGCTGGTCAACGAGAAAAGGGAAGAATGAAGAAGAGGAAGCAAAATCAGTGAAGAATTAGCACAATATTGAGATAGAAAGACAGGGACGAGAAAGTAGAGAAGGGGAAGAAAGTTGGTAAGAATAGAGAATGGAAAGACAATATGAAATGTAAGGGGGGTTGGAAGAGAGATGACAGAGAGGGGGGGATCAATACAATGTATCTCTTTCAGTATCACCGGAATAACTCTTACTGGGCCCGATTGATACAGATACAAAGGAATAGGACAGGTATAGGTCTAACTTACAACAATACAACCATTCAAAGAATGACGTTCAACAAACATTTTCTCAATCATTAATGTATGAATTCAGAGTCAGATTTCTATCAATTTACAATTTAGACATTTAGCAGATTTACATTAAGCAACAACAAAGGATAAAAAAAGCATGGTAATACATCAAATACATACAAAGTAGTTATCATGAATCATACGTAAGCTAAGAGCATAACAGTGGAAAATCTATATAATGAAACTATGCATACAGTGCTATGTTTACATAAAATGCTATAAGTCTACATACTGTACACTGCTCTCTACATAAAAATGCTATCTAGGGAACAAACCGATGTGCCCATTTGTAAATCACTGAAACTCAAAACAGGATCCTTACACTGCAGGCTTTGTCTCGTGATTCATGCACGGCATTTATCTATCCATATCTTCAACGCAGGAGCCCAGAAATAACACAAAATATATGGCCATTATGATCAATCACACCATCGTACCAGTATGCAAACCCAAAGGCAGTGGAGAGGGTGGAAATGAATGACCTGTCCTACCTTCGGTGACATAGTCTCGCAGGAAGCTGTGGTTGATTTTGGAGCTCTCAGCGTCCTCGCCCATCTGAAGCTGAGTGAGGGTGACCCGCCAGCGCGCCCGTCCTGAAGGGAAGGGTCCAATCCGTGCTCTCTCTCCCTTCCCAGGCTCCGCCCATGCTGCTGAGGCCTAGCGGAGCGGCCTGGAGCAAGGCATCCTGGGATACCAGCCGAACCGGAAGGAAGGGTGTGGAGAGGAGAGAGGGATGGATGGACGGACGGATGGGTTGATGGACGGGGACTCGGGAGTTACACGGGTAACAGGACACCAGGATACGGGGAGGAGGTGGTGTAGAGACAGGAGAGGGAATGAAGGACTGATGGAAGGAACGGTTGGATGAAGCAATGTAAAGATGGCAGAGTATGGGGAGGGAGGGGGTGACGGGGAGAGGTAGATGGTGACAGAAGAGCGGGGTGAATTAAGGGGAAGATGAGGGCTGACATTAGCCAGACCACTACATACAACATTCTGAAGGCATGACCTCTGTTAAGCAATCAGACACACACACACACACACACACACACACACACACGTGTGTGTGTGTATGTGTGTGTGTGTGTGTGACACAAAGTACATTCCTGAATAGCATAGAAAAAAACAAGACACCGGGCCCACCGGGCCTTCGTGTCCATCAGATGCCTATGAGGAGGAGAATATCGTGCAGTGTGAAACAATTTACAGGACGCGGAAACATTTACAGGACAGGATGAACGAGTGTGATAATATTCCACTGCAGCATTCCCGCTGTGGTGTAGCTGCAGGAACAGTAGTAGCTGTTTCCAGGGTGTGGTAGTTCTCTCTGCCAAGCTTCCAGCTTCTTGCTCACACACACACACACACACACACACACACACACACACACACACACACACACACACTCACACACACACACACACACACACACGATTTGTCAGACGAATAGTCCTTGACAGAGAGCGTGGGAGAACACGATGTCTTGTCTCTGCTGCAAGAGGGAGAGAGAGGAAGGCCTCAGCACACTTACCTGTACCAGTCTGCCTGCTGCTGCCGCTGTAGTCTGTACAGTACAGTAATGTGTGTGTCCTCTACTGCGCTGGGACTGAGCAGACGCGTGCTTGACGAAGGCAGACGGAGAGAGAGAGAGAGAGAGAGAGAGAGAGAGAGAGAGAGAGAGAGAGAGAGAATGAGAATGTATGTGAGGGGGGTACAGAGGGAGAGAGGGAGAGTAGATGGTGGAGGTTAGAGAAAGATAAGCCACAGGGGGGAGAGAGAGAGAGAGACACACAGAGACAGACAGAGAGAGATGGGGATAAGGAGGAGGATGGATGGAGGCTTGTTGCCTGCTGATGCTATGGAAGTGATCCTGTGCACAGCATCCACTGTGTCATCATGGCAGCCTCCTCTTCTGTCGGCCAATCGTAGATTCGGCTGTCAGTGGTGGCTCCACCCACTGCAGATGATGAGGAGAAAAGAGGCCAGCAGAGGGCGAACTTAGACTGTGGGAACATTTTAGGAGTTAGTGCTGAGAGGTATGCTGAGGTGGAGAATAAATAGTTAGTTTGTGTGCAATTAAACAATTAAACTATTTATTCTTATTTATTTCCTTATTTTTTTAAGGCAGGGTAAGTGTTCATTTTTGGTCAAAACAAAAGGGTTGTTGTTAAACAGAAAATGCATTTTCAGGTGAGGATACCAATTTTATCCAATTAGGATAGAAAACTAAAGACAGGATACAGATTAAACAAGTGAAATTGGAAGTGATGACACAAAGAAATGATCAGACAAAATTGGAACTGGAAATGGATACTCTCCCTGACAATTTATTTTCTGTTTATTAAAGAGCTGGAGAGACAGGGAGAACCCTGTTATTGAACAAATAGCTATAGCAATAACATTGTGTGAATACATTTACAATTGAATTGTGTCGTACAAATGTTAACAACTAACGATTATGACTATTAACCAAAAAAAGTATTGCGTTTATTCACAAATACTTGAAATACTTCAAAATAAACTTCAAAATAAACAAAAATAAATGAGTCAGGCATAGTTCCACACATTTTCCTTGATTCACAATCTTTGTGGACCTCCCAAAAGGTTCTAGAGCTTCTAGATTGGCTATTTTAGACCAAGTATAAAATGGGGTTAACCCATTCTGGGCAGGAACCCCTTTTGGTGTTTTAAGCATTATGTTATACAGATCTACAAGCTCATAGCGAGGCACCGAGTGCTGCACTACGAGCTTTTTTGAGAATGACTGACATAGAAACAAGGGCTTTTCAGAAAACTGTCAGGATTTAGAAGACATTTGTAGAATCGTCCTCTAGTGACTTTGATACTATAGTATTTAACTAATTTAGTTGAGGATCCCTGGACTCCATTATGGAACCACTTAAGATACATTAACCACACAAACCCTAGTCTCTATTCTGGCCACGATTTCATAGGATTAGATCTACATGCTTTTTACATACTTTTTACACGAGATGGTGTTAACGTATAATCTATCGTCCACCCCCTATGCAGCGAGAGACAAGGACTGTGGTTGCAAAAATCTCCTCCCACTCCCACGCTAGAGACTTTTTTACTTCCTCATGTTTCTCTTTCTTGTATTGTTCTAATTTTGCCGCGACCACCATTCAATCTTCAATGGGCTCTAACTGCTGAACACACGGGACAGTTTTTCAGATTTTCGAACGCCTCTCATTACCAACGATCTGGTGTGCGATCGTAGTGAAGATGAATATTCTGTGATTACTTAAGGGTGAGTATAAACAGTCAAACACATTGACGGCAATGGTGGCAGTCTGGGCCATTTTGGTGAATATTCTTGGCAGTAAAATGAGTTAATAATGTTTACTGACTCAGCATTGTGAGCAACTTGACCACAATATAATATATATATATAAATGTTTTATTTGTTCTTCTAAATACAAATAGCTACACTCTGTACTGAAACAAACAGCGCTACATCTCTGCATGCGATGACAATGTTTTGAGGTTGTACATGTGTCATAGTGTGTAAATATTCTGCACTTGTAATGTACGGTGGTTCAAATCCATGATAGGACATGAAAGTTACAGTGCTGTAACACGTACATTACAAGTAACAAACAGTAATGTTTCCTCTATCGAGGGTACAACAGATACCTATTGAAGCTTGATGGTTGCAAAGGGATGTTTGGCATCCTAGAATTTAGGGAATTTCATCATCATCTTCATCTTCATAGTCGTCATCATCATCAGCTGTGTTAAATTCCTCATCATCGTCGTCGTCATCATCAGCTGTGGTACATGAAATGGAGGGTGCATCATTCCTCAGCCTGACAGACACACACCTGCCATAGAAGCGATGAGCGGCCTCCCCGACATTTTCCCACATGTCCGTCTCTGCACCGTACCTCTCGATGGCCCGCCTAGAGAGACCAATAGCCATGAGAGACATGTCTAGTAGTGTGGACATGAATCCTAGAGAGACCAAATACATGAGAGACATGTCTAGTAGTGTGGACATGAATCCTAGAGAGACCAAATACATGAGAGACATGTCTAGTAGTGTGGACATGAATCCTAGAGAGACCAATAGCCATGAGAGACATGTCAGTTGAGGTTGCGTTACGTTCCTTTAAAGAAGCCCAGACCAAGAGCATGCTCAGACTGGCAAAGATTATCTCCTCTGATCCCTTACATGTTTTAAATGATGAATATCAACTGTTGCCCTCCATGAGGCGGTTTAGAGTCCCTACATTTAAGAAAAACAGACTAAAGAACTAATTTGTACATCAGTCTGTCTTGCTTCTAAACCAAAATCGATAAATTAGTGGATCTGTTCTCGTTCCTGATTGTTTTTGTGATTTTTGTCCTGTAATGTCTACCATTTTGTATGTATGTACGTCTATGTCTTGTCTGTTTCTTGAACGGTGACGTCATGGACGCAAAGCAAATTTCAGTGTAAGCTGACAATAAAGTTGTATCGTATCGTATCGTATCGTATCGTTGTCTAGTAGTGTGGACATGAATCCTAGAGAGACCAATTTAGTAGTGGAGAGCCAGTCTCTCCACTCAGAGAACCTGGGTTACAGTGTAACCCTCCGTTATTCAATTGAGCCATTTACACATCACATCTATAACCATAAGTGTTCACTTCGTAAATGTGTGTCAACCCCCATCCACTGCCAGAGAAATGCCTGCTGCCTCTTAAGGTTACATAATTATATCCTTATACTACAAACTTATACAGTTGAGGTTGGCAGATATACTGGTGTTCCTGAGGAGCAGCGACTGTGTGCTCTTTGTGACCTGGGAGTTGTAGAGGATGAGTTTCATTTTGTTTTCTACTGTCCACTATACCATGATTTAAGAACCGTTTTATTTGAAAAAATTCAGGATAAGAACCCAGATCTGTTTTGGATGTCTGAGTGTTTTATGTTAAATTGGTTGTTCAGTAATGAAGTTTTTGTTTTTGGAAAATTCATAGAGAAGGCATGGCAGTTACGTTGGAGAACGATGTATCCATGAGTAACTGCCTATTTGTGTATATGTATTATTATATATGTACAATTTTGTGAGTGTCTTGTAAGCCCGTGCGGGCTGAGCATCTTATGATGTAGGACACTTAAAAAAAAACTCTATCTATCTATCTATCTATACATCTTTGGGGTATTCCTGAATCTTATGTCATATTATGGTACATAATTATGCAATTCTTAACCCATAAGACACAGTACAAGAGGAAATATCAGATTCCACTAGAAGGCTGAAACTAACTTGATATACCTGACATATTCCTGATTTTTATATAGAAGTGTATAAAAGTCTCTAAATGTTCTGATGAATTGAAAATGGTTTTTGTATTGAGTTGTACTTTTGTTTGAATTAAATGTACTCATTCTGCATACTGTTTATAAATCAATACACTGAAACTGGGACTCAACTGATGCAAATTACAGCAATGTTGTTATTCAATTGAGCCATGTACACGTATATTAATTGCATTTCTGTTATATTAAATATGCTAAAGTTGCTTACATTTATTTAAATTGCCTTTGTACATGTTTTTTTTAAATAAACAAAACAAAAGGAAGTTCACATTGGTGCTGCATTATTTCATAGGCCAGTGGTCTACTTCAACAGGAGAACAGGAGCGCCTGCACCAACAGGTGGATTTTTTCAAATCATGAAGTCAGTGTGCAATTTACGTGGAATCTTTCACAGACTTTCATACTAGGCTGAGGAATATATCCCACCCTTTTCACATTGGCCAGTTACAGCGCCACCAACAGGTGGATCTGTTGTTGTTCTTGTTGTAGTAACACCCAGCACACTCAAACAAAAGAGGCTGATGACCCCCCCTTGGGCCCCCTCAACTCTCACTATAACTAGACACTTTACCTCCCCCCCCCCCCCCCCCCCCCTCTCTCTGTTTAAAAGTACAGGAAAAATCTCAAAGTACAGGTGAAAATATAGTACAGCCTGGTAAAAATCTCCCTCTCTCTCTCTCTCTCTCTCTCTCTCTCTCTCTCTCTCTCTCTCTCTCTCTCTCTCAGAGACGGCTCGCCCCCTTGATATACTCTATGCTCGCCCCACGGCTTGGGAAGTCGTGGATATACACGGCTTGGCAAGCCGTGGATATATTGTTCTCTAGTCTCCACAATCCACCCTAGGCCTACTATTGTTTATTGAGTTAGAGTATGATTATTGGGATCTCACACACTTACATATTATTATACAATGTAGCCTATCCCTATTCCCTAACCCTACAACATTTGAGGGATTGTAAAACTAAAATAGTAAAATGCATTCTGAGGGAACATATTGGGGCTATGAACATGTATAGGCTACGTAGGTATAGGTAGTTTTACCTTTTACTGTTGGAAGCGTCCTGACTCCTGAATGAAGACAGTAGCCTACAGATATGATAACTAAAGTAGGCTTATTGAAACTAAAGTATTGTTTGTTTACTGAAATAAGTTTCTCTGCAGTTTCCACTTTCCACGCCGCATGGGTTGAACTTCTTTTTATTATTATTATTATGGGTGCGTTGCAACCATTGGTTTTTAGTGAATACCGCCACCTACCGTCCTGGAGTATGCATTGATTGATTATTTGAAGTAGCCTATTTATTAAGTTTGGAGAATTACAGTAGGCTACATTTCAACTCAATATAAAAACTGTTAACTGTGGACGACACCATGGCATATAGCATTACACTTGTTTAGAATAGGGTCCATTCTGCAGAGAACATGTGTCACCAAAGATTGTTCATTTAGAGGAAGATAGTCGATCCGGTTGGTACACAAATCATAGTCATAAGATGACACAAATCCTACAATCTGGGGGCGTGGTTTGTATTTGTACAGTATGTTATTTTCTTCTTCTTCTTCTTCTTCTTGCCAAATATTGCAGTTCTGGCTTAACCGTCCATGCAATGACTGCAGTCGTTTTTTGTGTAACTTGGCAATACGGTAGAGGGCTATGCCAAACGGTGAAGATAAGTCCACAACTTTCGTGTTCTGACTTTTGACCTCTGACCTTTAGATCACCCACTATTTTGAATTATGAATAATTTCTATTGTCGGCGCTCCAAGCCAATTAAAGCCTTTATAAGAGCCTTTACTTAAAAGGCTGGGTCTATAATTAATTACAATAACATTTATAATGCATTATAATTTCATTTATAAGGCTTCATAACACTCGTTATAAATGTTTATAATTATGCATAATAACACGTCATAATGTTTATGACGTATTATAGGTGCTGGTCATAATGCACTATAAGGTCAGCGGAACAGCACATAACTGCCATAACATAGTCAGTTATAAAGTGTCTTTGCTAGGTTATGCATTATTATAAACGTTTATAACAAGTGTTATGAAGCGCATTATAAATGTGATTATATTGCATTATAGACCCAACCTTTAAGCAAAGAGTTAATGAAAAATCACACCCGTGTGAAGGGAGGGGTGCTCTTATCATCATACATCATCTCATTCTGGCCAATCACAACTTTCGTCAAACACTCCTGGCCATTCATTATCAATGGCATTCAATATTTGTGTTAGGACAATGTGTTAATGAAAAATCACACCCGTGTGAAGTGAGGGGCGCTGTTATCATCATACATCATAATAATAATGGATTTTATTTATAACGCACTTTACATTCGTAAGAATCTCAAAGTGCTACAGCAAATTAATAAATAAACATAAACATCTAATACAACGGGAACACTTATAAGACATAAGGGCAAGGCTATAAAAATGCTTTGGTAAAAAGGAAAGTCTTTAGTCCTCTCTTGAAAGTGTCGACCGACTGTGGGGCTCTCAGGTGGGCGGGGAAAGCGTTACACAGTTCGTGGGCGACCAAGCAGAAGAGGCACGGTCACCCATCATCATCTCATTGTGTTTTTATGTTTGTGTTACGCAAAAGCTGGCCATTCATTGTCAATGGCATTCAATGTTTGCGTTTACACAAACACTCAAAGCTGGCCATTCATTGTCAATGGCATTCAATGTTTGTGTTTACACAAACACTCAAAGCTGGCCATTCATTGTCAATGGCATTCAATGTTTGTTAGCTGAACATAGGAGGCCCCTCAACTTTTTTTTAAACAAACGTGATCTATAATGACATGCAAATTAAGACATATTATATCTCTGCTGTCGGGAGGAAACCTCATAACTAAAATATACAAATATACAAAATATATAAAAAAGATATACATTTTTCAGGAAATAAAGATTATTTTAAACAAAGCAATACAGCCTCATCAAAGTTTATGTTGTAACTTTATATGTTGTCAATTACTTCCATGAGAGGGGGAGAGGTGGTGAGAGAGTTTGGTGCTTTAGCAGACATTTTGAGGGTCCAATGGAGTTAAGAGGTTTTGTCCAAAGCACATTTTACTACTTTCCATTGGTTCAATATTTTCAGACGTAAAGGGTGTTCAATAGCACTGATATATGCCAAAAAAATTCTAAAACCTCAAAAATTGTGTTATGAGGTTTCCTCCCGACAGCAACGATATGCAAGAGTAAATTTACCTCAGTACTACACTACTGTAACCTATATGGTGAAAACAAACACACACATAATAAAAATCAACAATGAATCCACACCTCAAGGTTACTTTTACACTTGTACACTTTATTCTCTACGAGCCATGAACACACTGCAGCCATTTAATTTTTGTATTTTTGAAGTCATTTTCATAAAGTAATACATGCCCTTATAGATATTTGTATATGTATACTATATGTATATAGTTGTCATCACCACAGAAACGGGATGTTGATTCTTCAAATTAAAAGCCTACCTGTCACAGTGAACTCCCACTAGATTTGCATTTTGCACTTGATTTTCTACTGAAATTGCACTCAAAGTAAACAGTGATAGTGGAATAAATACATTGCATGTTGCAGATACGGAGCTGTGAATGACACTGTATGTACTTTAAACTTCTGCTTTGTCACACTTGTGTCTATACCAGAGTTATATAATTCCATGGTCTACTGTGTCACCATCTTGTAACTGTCGCTGCGCCGTTGTCTAAGTTGTCCTGTATCTTATATTCTGTGCCCAAAAGCGTGAAGGTGTGCTCTCCTGACACAGTTTTAGGAGTGCAGTGTGGTTGTGCAAAATAAAGGTTCTCTTTTCTTTGCTAAAATAAATTATTTCATACACCGGGCCGGGCCTCACCCTTCACAAAATCACCACCAACGTGGTCCCGCTCACACTGTCTGAACCAAAGTTCAACGAAAGACTATTTAAGATTATTTCTGAAAAAATAAATAAAAAACAACACTTCTTCTCTCAGCTTATTCACCATTGGGATTTTTTTTGGGGGGGTAATTATTAATAAACAGAAGCATATGTTAAGATTAAAGTAATTCCCTACCTAATATATCACACTAAACTCGACTAAAATCAAATACTGAATTAGTTCAAAGCTGCATGAAATCATCAGTCTGTACCCTCAAATTTGCTGATACAGTAATTGACTCGGTCAGAAAATACACTCACACACTGTGACACACACACACACACACACACACACACACACACACACACACACACACACACACGCACGCACGCACATATGCATGTATGACGTGAATTCAGTCTCACTACCCATTCATTCACACACTAAAAAGCTAAAAATGCGTATGGTGAATTGGAACAACTCAGAACAGAGACAGGACAAGAAAATGCATGGGCATGAGAGACACAGAGGACAGACACAATAAAGAAGGTGAGAGGCAGACTGGATCACTACCAGAATTAGAAAGCTGTAAAAGCTACAATCATGGTGACATGTTGATTAATCATGCCTTCTCTACTTCACGAGTGATTAATAATGTCTACTAGACTACAGATGTCAGTCATTTCTAAAAATGCACAGATTATATATATTTTTTCAAAGACAGATAACACATAGCCAACACGTAACACTTCAGCAGCAGTTAGTATGAGTTCAGTGTTAATACAGTCAGGAAGGTTGTTTTCATGACATCTTGAGCCCCTGACTCGAAAGAGTGGCAAGGTTAGTAAAGTGAGTGAAACAGTTTTCAAGAAAGAATTTCTAAGAACTGTGGTTGTGAGAGGCAGTGTAGGGTAACATATTGTCCTCGTGTCCAAGCACCTACCCAGGGAGTGGTGCAAATACTGTGTACTGTGTTCTTCAGTTGAGGTTTGTGAGTTAGTTCCTCTGACTGTTAACTTTGTATTTTGCTTAGTTTTTAAAGTTTAGAAGGATGTTCTACCACACATCAAGACAAAAGAAAAGCGATGGCAAAAACATATTGAAGATTTCTTTGGTCGCAAAAAGGCAAAAGAAAGTCACTTAAGGGAAAGGAAAGTAAAAATAACAAGACAGGAAAAAGGAGAAGAAAAAAGAAAAACATCAGTGGACAAAGGGTAATCAAACCAGGACTTAAACAGGAAGACTGGTAGCTCTGAGGTGCCATGGTGCACTCTGGGATTGCATGTGGCTAATGCATAGGATTAGTCGAGCTTTAAGGGATGGACCAGAGAGTGGGGGGGGAAGGACAATTGTTACACCTTCCTCTTCTTTTCCACCTTCTCGTCAGTACAGTCCTCCTTCTCTTCTTCTTCACAGTAGTGGTGAATGAGTTGATGGAGATGCTTCTGGAGTTCGTGGGGTCGCTGCCGTTCTTTGCGGTCGTCCACTTGCTCCAGAAGGACCTGCTGTTGCCGACCAGCTCCCTTCACCACCGTTCGTCTGTGGGTGCGACCTTTACGCATCTGGGCCCTGCAGGACAGGCAAGGCATGGGCAGGTGTGTGAGATGGATGGGGGGAAACAGACTCAGACTCAGACTCAGAGGTCATCATCTTTAAAAACAATCAAATGCAAATGAAGACGTGTCATTCAAGTAAGCAGGAAACATGTTAGCAGGAAAGAGAGAGAAAGCAACAGTCTCTCAAGAAGACAACAATTCCACAATCTTCTAATGCTACGTCTGTAACTACGTCTCCTGAAAGCCATGGACAGAAGCTGTTCTTCATTTCTGTTCATGAAACCATATTTTCAAATATCTTTAAAAAAAAAAGATATATATTCTCTCTATGGTAGACTCTATGGCTCTATGGTAGAAGCATTTGAAACAGTTACTGTAGTCATGAAGCAACACCCTTCTTGAGTCCAGCAGTCAAAAATGTGTTAGTCTTCATGTTTTGCAGGGATCTGAGGATTGTGTTAGAGAAGACTTGTACAGTCATTTGTATGATAAACTACACATGCGCACGCACACGCACCCACGCACACATGCATACATGCACATTTTCAGTTTCACACACACACAAACCTCCTGATAACAGTTCCATCCGCTTTGACAATCTCCCTCTCTACCACTTGAGGGAGCTGTGCTCTTTTAAAGCCACCTATGTAAGCCAGTGCCTGAATGAGTGAAAAGGGAAAGAGAGTCTCTGAGACTGTACATCTGGAATGAATAACCAAATCGAAGGAAATGAGAAGGGGAGCTTGGATCTGTCAGTTCTGTACATTATATCAGAACTGCTGTAATATTATACAACATAATGACCCTGAGGAACTTTTCATGAGTCTTAATCCTAATTTATAACTCCATTGGATGAGGATATCGCTTGCAAAAAAAGAGTATTTTTATTTTACATGATGTAAAACGTGATGAGACACCCTTGAGTGATGAGGTATGCACAATTAAGCTTCAGAATCAGACATTATAACAGCAGTAGTCTCTCATTCCATATGCATCATATTTTTTTTATATGTAAGAAATTGAAAAAATTAATTTACATAAACATTGGTCCATGCCCCACTTTTTGGGAAACATGGACCATGGACAAAGTCAAGACAGCAGGTAAGAATATCTGTCCTTTTTTAGTCTTATCTGTAAGTCTAGGTTTAGGAGGTACTAGGTAGTGGATAACAAATCAGCTGGTTTGTAAACACACCTGTTTGAAATCGTCCCGCGCTGAGGGGAGGTCAGAGGTCAACGAGGAGTCACCATGGTGTGTCACTGTCCTTTCACCCTCCACCACCGTCGTCCTTTCCACCCGACTAACAGACTCCTCCCGCCTTGTCGCTGACAAACCCTCGTGTTCAGACAAAGTTACCTTGAATAAAAGGTTGATATTATTCAGTGTTATTATCATTTGTTTCTTTTAGCTTGGTTTGACAAGACAGTCTTGTTTGATGGCTGTGTTCTGCCACCCCCCCCCCCATCAAACATAAGATTGTCTTGTCAAACCATGTGACTTCCATTGAAAATGAATTGGAGCGATTGTTAAACACGGACAAGGACAAGACAACATACAGACACAAGATCAGGTGTCTGATATGTGTGAGTGTAGCCTGTACACAGCCTGTACTGCAGCCCTGCACACAGACACCATGTGCACGCGCGCACGCGCAAACGCACACACACACACACACACACACACACACACACACACACACACACACACACACACACACACACACACACACACACACACACACACACACACACACACACACACACACACACACACACACACACACACACACACACACACACACACACACACACACACACACACACCCCCCCCTACACCTACCTCTCTGTGATCTCCCTCACTCTTCAGCACAGTTCTCTTCACCACCTTGGAGTAGCCATCTCCCTCTGAGATGCTGACGGAACCCTGTGGTTCTCCTTCCATTGAAACCTCCTCATGCTCTACACCGTCCGCTGTCACACACTTACGGATTATCTTACGGGTCACCTGAAGAATATCAAGGGATCAATGTGCATTCCTATCTATTTACACATAATGTCCATGAAAACATTTGAGAAAACTAATGCCATACAGTCAGAGAAATGTAACAAGATTTAATTGAAATAGATGTACTGTATTGTCTCCGCCAGGAACCTCTGCCCCACATTTTTGTTATAGCACCATCAGGAGGCAAATTTTTGAAAGAAAATAATAATAATAATAATATAAAATAAATATATATATATATATATATATATATATACTGTATATAATATTACTATACAGATTTAGTCCAAACTTCACGCAAATGTGATCAAGACTCCCTGAAAAAAACCTCCTCTGAACTGGAGGTCTGAAAAAATCATTAACATGGTGAAACACATCTTGATGATGTCATCAAGATGTGTTTCACTATGTTAATGATTTTTTCATACTTGAAAACACAGAATGGGGGGGACTTTTTTAATTATTTCCACACAACAGTATAGTAACACAACACATAGTAAAATGTTGAAAATGAGTGGAATGCCCCTTTAATGAAAGACTGATATATAATCTACCACATAACATTCAGTGTGCTGCTGATATCCTAGCCACAATTGTAATCTGCAATGAAAAATAATTATTTTTACTATTATTTTGATTACATGTAATGGTACCCTTGTGCTTGTGTACTTGCAGAAGGTCATCATTGGGAAGATGATTGGCAAGAAAATACATCAACAAGTATTTTGATACAAATACTGGGTCATAATACAAATACAAAATACTGATCTGAGAAAGGTATTTAAGATACAAATACATGTATTTTGAAAATACACAATTACATTCGATAAAAACTGATGCAATGATTAGTCAATTCATAGATTGATTGCCAAATATTAAATGAATTACCCTTTTAACCACCATGTGTCCATTTTCATCCATGTACTGCTCTTCCATCACTGAGTGAGGGGGCAGGTCTGGTATTTCATCAACCTATAGGAGACACAAGGCACAAGACCTTGTCAGCAATGGTTGGAACTTGACGGTGTTGCATGACTCGCTTGGGGACATGCCAGCAACAAAAATAAATAGGATGCAAACAAATTGTGTTATTTTCACACGACAGGGAAATATTTGGTATTCAAACAAATTAGCACAACGTACAACCTGTTAAAAACCCTGTTCATGTGTTTTAGTTATTGCATATACCAAACCGGAGTAGCAGGCCCAGGCCGTAGCGTAACGGTCTGGGCACCGGACTGGTGATCCAGTCGCGGTGTGCCGCGGGTTCGACTCCCGGACCCGACACGGCCTTTACCGCATGTCATCCCCCCATCTCTCTCCCGTTTCCTGTCAGCCTACTTTCTATCCCTTAAAAAATCAATAAAGGCGTAAGCCGCAAAAAAATATCTTAAAAAAACAAAAAAAAAAAAAACGGAGTAGCAGATCTATTGAAAATGACCGCTAGGGTCATTCATATTTCATACGAATGGCCAACACTGTTTGTTAGACACAAAATAGGTATATATAGATAGAATTTAGACTTTTAAATATTTACACCCTACATGCTCACACATGATCACACTTCAGTCCATGCTCCGGTGGATACCTGAATGAAAACTCTCCTTCGCACTACTCTGGTGGTCCAAAATTCCTCATCTGAACTGTCACCTGAAATTGTTCCAAGCTGTGCTGTGATCTCCTGACCAGTTAAGACAAATATATTGTGGTTGGTTTAAATACAATGGCAGCAGAGCAAGCAATAGCTGTAAATTGTAATGGGAGGTAACACAGCAGTCTAACTGGAAACAAAACATTTGATTTGCAGTGCCATTTTAGAATGCATTCCATGCATGTGTGTGTGGTTAGATTTGAATTGGAATGTTTTTAAATGTTATTCTCAAGAGTGAAATCCGCAGCAAAAGCAAATCTGATATATGTTTAAGCAAAATGTCAGCTGTGATGAACAAAACCATCTATAAGGAAAAACAAAGCTGGTGAAGTAAAGTGTCTCTGCATTTGTTAGCGTTGCGTGAATCAACAAACGGCATGCAAAGGATTAGGATTGGTCAATTCTTCAATCAAAATGAAAAAGAGGGTTAAACTGAGTTTCATCCACGAGGCCACAGTTATTATAAAGCAGGGAGTTGGGTTAGCAGCTCTGCAGGGTGGGAAACCTTGAAAGGACACGACGTGTGTCGTGTGCCAAATCTCATCTTACCCTTGCCAGAGCATTATCATCATATGCTGCCCCTCCACAGGCAGGAAGTTCTTGCGAAGCCTCATAAAAGGTGGAATCTTCTTTGTGTGCTTCAGGGGACTGTGCTAACTTTTCATAGGACTCATTTCTATCATCAGAGGGCTCGCATACATCCTCATAGTCATCACTTTCCGAGGACAAGGCAAAGTGTACTCCTTTGCTTTGTCTGCAGGCAGCAGAGTAAAGTTGGTCTTTTGATTTGGTATGCGTCTTTCCTGGTCCTCCATGACAGGTGGAAAGAACGGTGTTCTTTCTCTTAGGTTCATCAGACTCGGTCTCTGAGAAATGTGACGCAACCTGCTCACAGTCAAAAAATGGCTCTTGGTCAGAGTCTTCAAAGTTTGCAATAAAAGCAACACTATGCAAAGCGTTTGGTTTGGAGCTATTGATGTTTGAGTTACTAGAGGACTCTGCATACTCAGGCGGGACGCTGAACTCCTCATCAAAGGCTGATGCCACATCTGCTTCGGGTCCAGATAAAGTGGTCTGAAAAGCAGGAGGCTCATTGCTTACAGGGGTTAAATAATCCCTTGATTGCTGTGAGTTGGTCCTCTGTCTAAATTCAACAGAGGGCGAGTTATAGTTTTCTGGACAGGAGTATGGCATCAATTCCTCAAACTGGAATTGTCTTGGACAAGTGACTGTCTCGGGAGTTTGTGGAGTCAAATCAGAGACAGAATGAGAGGAGAGATCATCAGTCTGAATGGTTTCAAGGGTAGTTGTCTCTATGATATGTGGACTTTTATCTTGGGTACATTGTGTTTCTTTTAGCTCATAGCGGTTTTTTCTAGTACATGAAGAGTCCGAAACCATCTCAGTTTTAATCAAAAGGGGCATTTCCTTGGCCATGTGATCAATACTGGAATTTTCTTCAGTAGCATCAAATAGATCTTCCTCGGGTAGGTGAGGTTGGTGTTTCTTTTGAGACAACTCAGGAAGAGTCACTGAAGTGGATATATCAGTAGAATCTTCATCACATGTATTAGGGTGAACCACTTCACACGGAAAACTGGATTCTATTGATGGCCCCATAAGGTGCACAGGAGATTCTTGAATCTCAATTGACCGTGTGGGCGAGTTGGCATTAGTTGTAACGGTATCTGATGTTTCAACTCTGTGTGAGTGAATGGAAGTAACTGGGTCCAAGCTGTCAAACTGAGCAGGTGTGGATATAACTATGCACTGCTCTGATGATGCTTTAATCAGATCAGGAGTGATTCTGAATACTTCTGGTTCAGTTTGATCCACAGTGGGGATATATGCAGGCGCTGAGGCTGGTGAGATTTGTGTTTGAACTTCAGCAACTGGAATAACGGAGGACACATTGGCTCTGAAGGTATCACTAGCTTCACCAAGGCACTGGTCCTCTGGCGAGAGGTTATCAAGCTCAATATAAGGTTCATCCAAATCAGGACTTTCATCACTTGATTCTGACGGAGGTTCAAGTATTTCTGGTTTGAAATTCAGTTTCATCTCTTCTAGATCTGATAACAGCCGATCGAGCTGAGGGGATCCGGACCCTGTTGGTGTTCCAGGAGACGGCTCCGAAGACACGACAGCTGAATCCTCTTGATGGTCTTTGGATGTATGTCTCAGTAGGTCTGGTACCACTAGGCTCGTTTCATCGAGGTGGATGAAGGTGGATTCTAGACTTGATAGGCTTTCTTCTCTTTCCGGTGGTGAGCTCCTTTCATCAGTAGGGGTAATTTCAACGTGGGTTTGACTGCAGTCAAATCCAGTTTGATCGTCAAATTCTGAAGAGGATTGCTTTTCAGGTAAAAGCGTATTAATTGGATTGTGTGCCGATGATGGAAACTCAGTTGAATAGGCCTGATTCTGTTCTAAATCGACATTTGAAGTTTCAGAAAGATTTCTTGTGGAAGATCCAGAGGACACCTACAAGAAATGATAAAATGGAATGAGGTATAGAAAAATAAATGTGAATAAATGGATATGGCATGGGTAATGTTTTCTTCAGGGTGGATGAAAGAATCATACATTGCATGCACTTTTTCTATGATTATGATTTACTCAATTTGGAAATAGACTTCCAACTTGCACATTTAAAGGTTCTGTGAGTGATTTTATTTTTGTTAAAGTAATTGGTAAATAGCTCTACATTGCCATAGTAATCACCACCATAGAGTATTTGTTCAGTAGCAGGGGTCTCCCCATCTCTACAGCAGAAAAAGTGAAGGAAGTTTGTTTGAAGGAAGTGATGAAATAAACAAATGCGTTTGTATGAAATGCTATCCCACCTGATATTTTATTGTGTTTACTAATGGGAGAGATGGGGAGACCCATGATACTGAACAAACATAATACTATAGCTATGATTGTCAGAATATAGAGCTTTAACTTTTTAACAAAACAAAAACAACAACAAAAAAACACATCATGCACCTTTAACAGCCTTGTGCAGATATAATGTATTATTAATACACTTGCATCAAAATGCATCATAAAATTATGGAAATGTTTGTGATTTGGAAGTGAGAATACTATTGGAGACATTAGATTTAGTATCTGTGATATCAAAATGATTGTTTACATCATCATATTTAATGTAAATACAGTATATGATGCACACCATGAAAGTATATTTGAGTTGGATGGTATTCCTGGTACAAATGGGCTAAAAATCAAGACACTAAAGCAAAAATTAATAGGGCACTGATTAAAAGGTCAGACTTATATGACAAATCATTGTGTCACATCATGGTATGAGCATTCATGGTTGTTGATCCATTCATTTCCATTAGTTGTAGTTGCTGTTGCTCTAATGCAAACATGCCACAGCAGAAAACTGAAGCCCCTAGATCAGACACATTAGTGGAAGCTTCAGCACAGCGTCCTAAGCAAGTTTCACACACTATGCACCGTCATCTCCATTAATTTTGAAAGCCTCATTGCATTCTCTGCCGAACACAAGCTTGTGCTGTCTTACCGACAACCAGGACCTTTCACTTCCCCTCTCATGGTCTTTCTTGTCATGATCTTGGGTCTGTTTATTGTCGTTTTGATTGATGCTCAGTCCACTAATCATGTTCTCTTCTTTTCATTGAGTTTCCTTCCTTCAAGTATTTTATGGAAATGCATCTCCAGCCAGACAGCATGAATTGCAGTTTAATTCTGATGGCATGAGACTCAACACAAATTTGCCTAATGCTGGCAATCTGAGGAGGAAGCCTTACATATAACCTGGAGAAAAAAACGTATGAGGGGGGTCCTCTGTACTGTTTATCAACTGTTTCACATTAAACCGTGGTATATGAGATTTTGTTTCTGTGTATGTTTCCTGAATCTGGGGTGTAATAGTGATGACTCATTGTCTGCTGATCTAATGTTGTTAAATGTTTTCCATTGGCTTTGGAACATAGCTTTACAGAAGCCTACCTTACTATGGAGGATTTCCTTTAGAAAATGGATCATAATGGTCCCATGTAATTGTTGTTAAGAACACAGAATAAGCCAACATTGTAAGACAAAGGTTGTCCTATTTGAGACACTGTATGATGATAATGATTCCAACACAATTTCTATAGCTGGCTTTCAACATTTCCAGGACATACATGGTGGTTTTAACTCCGGATAAGATAACCAGTAGTCATCAAAGGACTGATTAGTGTGGTTGCCGATAGGCAAACAGAATATTCTTATTGGTCTTTTTTTACCCTCATCTTATTGGACAATAATTACAACCCCCCCACTCTATAATTCCACAGGATACACATTTTTTGACCCTCATCTTATTGGACAATATACGGTGACATCACAATGATATACATAGGCAACCACAATCGCAATTCGATTCGTCATTACAAATATTCAGCTTGAGGGCTGAAATGCTGAATTCATGTGGTTTATTGTTCTTAAATTAAAAATAAAGGCTCAATCTCTGAATATGTTGGAGGATATAGAGTTACGGTATGAATGTACAGTGAATGGCACTATAGCTGCTTCTGCTTGTCAGTTCATTGTAGTAAAAGCAGTGCTTTACAGGAGAGGACTTATCTAGTTACAAAAGTAAATGATAATTAAATTACTTTCTATTTTGGGAGATTGGGGGAAAAAAAATATTTAAAAAGAGAGAGAAAGAAAAATAATGATGCAGGGAAGACATTTATTTCGGTTACAGGGGTGTGTACTTCAATGACATGTTGTTGAATGAAAACACAATGGATTCAGTGGACTCTGTTATCAAAGCAGTTCCATAAATCATAGAATTTACTGTCTGACATCATGTACTCTATAGGATAAGTGTAGTCATGGGTTTCCAGAAGTTGGCACATGCCAGAAGTAACATGTGTATGGTAAGCGATATACACCACTCTGTCCCGAATTCAAGAGTCTAAGATTCTAGCCATGATACATTACAACATCGGGATTTAACACATTTTATCTAAAAGGGTGGGATGGGGTGCACACAGGGGTGTAGTTACGATTGTTCTGTAAGAAAGTTGGGCCGCCAAAGTCATGTCTATGAGTCAAGTCTCTGAATGGACTATTCAATTTAGGCTCAGAAGCTCTCAAAGGTGGTCATTCATCTTTTTTCAGTAAGATGGGCTTCTGCATATGTCCAATTTATAAACTAATACTTTGGTTGGACGACAAAGATACATTTGCAGTTTCATTTTCAACAGAACAATACTGACAATGTCAAACAGAATACAAGGAACATGTAGCCCTCAAATATATTTTTTAAAGCTTGGAAAAAGTTGAATGAAGTAATACAGAGAATCACAATATTCAATCCCATCAAGATTCGGCAGTTGTTGTTTTTTTGTATTTATAAGCTGCTTCTGCTGCTGTTTTCCAACAATTATGAAGTCATTTGCCGCTCTCATCTTCTCTGAGATGTATTGAAGCAGGACTTTTAGAGACTGAATATTGGGATTTGTATTGCAAATCTGGTGAGTCTGTGAGGATAGTGGGGGCTACACTCATGCAACAGATTCTGGTGGTGGTGGTCTTGTGTCAGTGACTAGTCACTGCCACAAGGCCACTGGTAAACATATCATATGTCTCCTTCATCTGGAAGAGAAGAAATCTCAACCATTTCCCATTCAGCAGAATCTGGGGTCTTAAATATGGGTCCTGTCGCAGGTGTTTCAGATGGTGACATCGGCGTATCAGTTGGACATTCTGTTGCTGAATAATAACTGACTGTAGAGTCATCTGACATTTTGTCATCTGATATGGTTTGTATATCGCTAAAGCTTTGCTGTTCCTCAGTGCCAACTGATTGATGTGCATCGCAAAGTACCCCAGGCTGATCTTCCTCTGTACATTCAGAGAAGGTCATCTCATCAAGACTTGACTCAAAATCATCTGATTGAGTCAATAGTTCTTTCTCTGATTCTCCTAGTGATTCGACGTGTTCTGCTTCTGGTGGGTTTAATGCAGACAACCAGCAGTCAAGGAAGGACTGAGTATAATCATCCTCTGAGGACAAAAGATCAGTTAATGGGGAGACTTGAAATATCTCAATATCTCCTTCTCCTGGTGACTCTGACTGTTTCAAATGACTGGTACTTTGTACCACGTGTGCCTGCCCTTTGGAATCTTTTTCATGGTCATATTCTGAGCTAAACGATCCCGGTGAATCTGGTCTGTGTTCTGCAAATAACTCTTCGAGACTATATGTGGTGTATACAAGATCTGAGCTTTCTGAAGCAGAGGAGAATGGGCTGGCTCCAGAGAACTGGAAGTAATCATTACAAATCTGATTTCCATATTGGGGAATTGGGGAGTCGGGAGAAAGTCGTCTATACTCGTTTAACAATGCAACGGAGTCCGGTGAAGAAGGTCTAGATTCTGAAAACAATACTTCTGGGAATAGAAAATCATCAACAGAAGATACTGATTCGGGCGACAATGGTCTATTCTTCAACAAAAATTTGTTGAAGGGCTTGTGAAATTCACTGCCAATTACAATGGAATCAGGGGACTCTGCTCTGTCATCATCAAACATAAAATAAGGGCCTGGATCCGAGAACTCCCAGTCTGAAATTATTGATTCGGGTGACATTGATCGATCTTCTGAGAATTCCAGACGACAATATTGTGAATTGAACTGTAGAATTGGTGAGTCTGGGGATAGTGGCCTATATGATGCAACAGATTCTGGTGAAGGTGGCCTCATATCAGTGATCGTGTGGTGAACAGATAAAAGATTTCTGTCACCTGAGCCTGTGAGTGATTCAGGAGAGAGTGGCCTATGTTGTGGAAATTCCCATTCGGTGGAATATAGGGTTGGAACTATAAATCCAGTCTCAAGTATTTCAGATGGTGATGTATGAGTGCTAAAATGGCATTCTCGTACTGTATATTCAGTGATTGTAGGACATGGTAGAGAAGAAACTAATAACGTTTTGTCATCTAATATGCTTTCAAAATAGCCTAATTCATCTGGGTGCGGTTGTGGTGTATCACAAAGTACCTCTTCCTGATTCTCCACTGTACATTCAGAGGACATGGACATGGCTTTGTCTGCTAGTGGGTTCCCTGTAGAGAAATGTGATTCGTCGATGAGACTTAGCTCAGATTGCACTGATTCAGGGGTCATTGGTCGGACTGTCTCTGATTCTCCTAGTGAGGTAACTGGTGGTCTTAATTCGGACAACCAGTAGTCGAGGAAAGACTGAGTGTATTCATTTTCTGATAAGTCAATTTCAGTTGATGAAGTAGTGGCTTGAAATACACTTTCAACGTCTTCTGAAACATCACTGAGGCTTTGTACCACAGCCGCATAAGATTGAAGCATTGGATCTGATGACGATAGGCTGCTAATGTGACTCTCTCCTTTGGTGTCCTTTTCATATGCATATTCTGAGCTAAATGATTTTGGTGTATCTGGTCTGTTTTCTGCAAAAAACTCCTTAAGACAATATGCAGTGTATTCAAGTTCTGAGCTTTCTGATGCAGACGAGGATGACCTGGGTCCTGAGAACTGTAAGTAATAATCACAAAATCCCTGTTCATATTGACAAATTGGAGAGTCCGGGGAAAGTGGTCTAAACTTGTTTAAGAAAGCGACTGATTCGGGTGAGGATGATCTAGATTCTGAAAAGAAGACATCTGGGAATAAAAAATCATCAAGAGAAGATATTGATTCTGGTGACAATGGCCTGTACTCATCAAATTCACTATCAAACAGAATGGAATCAGGAGATGCTGGTCTATTTTCATCAAACAATTGATGAAAATAGCTTAGATGTTTCACTGCTGACAGTTTCACTGCTGACAGTATTCTGAGTGCAGCTAGTGAATCGTTAATTTGCTGAGTTTTCTCATGTGATGTGAATGAGTCTGGTGAGTCTGGCCTGCTTTCATCAAACAAGTCCTCCAAACAATAACCAGAGTACTCAATATCTGACACCATAGACCGAGGTGACTCAGGTCTACCTCCAGTATACTGTAAGTAGTAATTACAATGTTGATCGCTGACTTGGCCAACTGTCGGGTGGTCAAACAAGTGACACTCGTCAAGTGATGCCACAGACCCTGGGGAAGATGGTCTAAAGTCTGCCAACCAGTCCTGCAACTGTGAAAACTCAAAATCTGAAGACATTGATTCTGGGGAAAGGGGCCTCTCACGAGATAGCTGTTCCATGTCTGCTAAAATGGATTCTGGAGAATCTGGTCTAGCTCGTTCAAAAAAGATTTCAAGACATAGATCGGCATCTTCCCAATCTGATGTGTCTGACACTGGTGAAGGCGACCTATTTGCTAGATATCCAAAATCAGAAGCAAAAGCCTGCCATTTGAATTGAGGTATGGGAGAGTCAGGAGAGAGGGGCCTATATTCATCCAGAGATGGTGCGGAGTCAGTGGACTGAGGTCTTAATTCAGTCATCCAATAGTCGAGGAAAGACTGATTGTAATCATCGTGGGATGACCATGATTCAGGGGAAAGAGGTCTGATTTCATGTGCTTGCTTTTGAACACTAGGATCTTCCTCTTTCAATTGGGCTGTACATTTCACAACATCTGCATAGCTTAGATGTTTCACTGCTGACAGTATTCTCAGTGCAGCTAGTGAATCGTTAATTTGCTGAGTTTTCTCATGTGATGTGAATGAGTCTGGTGAGTCTGGCCTGCTTTCATCAAACAAGTCCTCCAAACAATAACCAGAGTACTCAATATCTGACACCATAGACCGAGGTGACTCAGGTCTACCTCCAGTATACTGTAAGTAGTAATTACAATGTTGATCGCTGACTTGGCCAACTGTCGGGTGGTCAAACAAGTGACACTCGTCAAGTGATGCCACAGACCCTGGGGAAGATGGTCTAAAGTCTGCCAACCAGTCCTGCAACTGTGAAAACTCAAAATCTGAAGACATTGATTCTGGGGAAAGGGGCCTCTCACGAGATAGCTGTTCCATGTCTGCTAAAAAGGATTCTGGAGAATCTGGTCTAGCTCGTTCAAACAGGCTTTCAAGACATAGATCGGCATCTTCCCAATCTGATGTGTCTGACACTGGTGAAGGCGACCTATTTGCTAGATAACCAAAATCATAAACATAAACCGCCCATTTGAACTCAGGTATGGGTGAGTCAGGAGAGAGGGACCTAAATTCATCCAGAGATGGTGCGGAGTCAGTGGACTGAGGTCTTAATTCAGTCATCCAATAGTCGAGGAAAGACTGATTGTAATCATCGTGGGATGACCATGATTCAGGGGAAAGAGGTCTGATTTCATGGGCATCCTGTTTAACGCTAGGATCTGACTCCTTCAATTGGGCTCTACCTTTGACATCTGCATAGCTTAGATGTTTCACTGCTGACACTATTCTAAGTGCAGCTAGTGAATCGTTAATTTGCTGAGTTTTCTCGTGTGATGTGAATGAGTCTGGTGAGTCTGGCCTGCTTTCATCAAACAAGTCCTCCAAACAATAACCAGAGTACTCAATATCTGACACCATAGACCGAGGTGACTCAGGTCTACCTCCAGTATACTGTAAGTAGTAATTACAATGTTGATCGCTGACTTGGCCAACTGTCGGGTGGTCAAACAAGTGACACTCGTCAAGTGATGCCACAGACCCTGGGGAAGATGGTCTAAAGTCTGCCAACCAGTCCTGCAACTGTGAAAACTCAAAATCTGAAGACATTGATTCTGGGGAAAGGGGCCTCTCACGAGATAGCTGTTCCATGTCTGCTAAAATGGATTCTGGAGAATCTGGTCTAGCTCGTTCAAACAGGATTTCAAGACATAGATCGGCATCTTCCCAATCTGATGTGTCTGACACTGGTGAAGGCGACCTATTTGCTAGATATCCAAAATCAGAAGCAAAAGCCTGCCATTTGAATTGAGGTATGGGAGAGTCAGGAGAGAGGGGCCTATATTCATCCAGAGATGGTGCGGAGTCAGTGGACTGAGGTCTTAATTCAGTCATCCAATAGTCGAGGAAAGACTGATTGTAATCATCGTGGGATGACCATGATTCAGGGGAAAGAGGTCTGATTTCATGTGCTTGCTTTTGAACACTAGGATCTTCCTCTTTCAATTGGGCTGTACATTTCACAACATCTGCATAGCTTAGATGTTTCACTGCTGACAGTATTCTCAGTGCAGCTAGTGAATCGTTAATTTGCTGAGTTTTCTCATGTGATGTGAATGAGTCTGGTGAGTCTGGCCTGCTTTCATCAAACAAGTCCTCCAAACAATAACCAGAGTACTCAATATCTGACACCATAGACCGAGGTGACTCAGGTCTACCTCCAGTATACTGTAAGTAGTAATTACAATGTTGATCGCTGACTTGGCCAACTGTCGGGTGGTCAAACAAGTGACACTCGTCAAGTGATGCCACAGACCCTGGGGAAGATGGTCTAAAGTCTGCCAACCAGTCCTGCAACTGTGAAAACTCAAAATCTGAAGACATTGATTCTGGGGAAAGGGGCCTCTCACGAGATAGCTGTTCCATGTCTGCTAAAATGGATTCTGGAGAATCTGGTCTAGCTCGTTCAAACAGGCTTTCAAGACATAGATCGGCATCTTCCCAATCTGATGTGTCTGACACTGGTGAAGGCGACCTATTTGCTAGATATCCAAAATCATAAACATAAACCGCCCATTTGAACTCAGGTATGGGTGAGTCAGGAGAGAGGGACCTAAATTCATCCAGAGATGGTGCGGAGTCAGTGGACTGAGGTCTTAATTCAGTCATCCAATAGTCGAGGAAAGACTGATTGTAATCATCGTGGGATGACCATGATTCAAGGGAAAGAGGTCTGATTTCATGTGCTTGCTTTTGAACACTAGGATCTTCCTCTTTCAATTGGGCTGTACATTTCACAACATCTGCATAGCTTAGATGTTTCACTGCTGACAGTATTCTCAGTGCAGCTAGTGAATCGTTAATTTGCTGAGTTTTCTCATGTGATGTGAATGAGTCTGGTGAGTCTGGCCTGCTTTCATCAAACAAGTCCTCCAAACAATAACCAGAGTACTCAATATCTGACACCATAGAACGAGGTGACTCAGGTCTACCTCCAGTATACTGTAAGTAGTAATTACAATGTTGATCGCTGACTTGGCCAACTGTCGGGTGGTCAAACAAGTGACACTCGTCAAGTGATGCCACAGACCCTGGGGAAGATGGTCTAAAGTCTGCCAACCAGTCCTGCAACTGTGAAAACTCAAAATCTGAAGACATTGATTCTGGGGAAAGGGGCCTCTCACGAGATAGCTGTTCCATGTCTGCTAAAATGGATTCTGGAGAATCTGGTCTAGCTCGTTCAAACAGGCTTTCAAGATATAGATCGGCATCTTCCCAATCTGATGTGGCTGACACTGGTGAAGGCGACCTATTTGCTAGATATCCAAAATCAGAAGCAAAAGCCTGCCATTTGAATTGAGGTATGGGAGAGTCAGGAGAGAGGGGCCTATATTCATCCAGAGATGGTGCGGAGTCAGTGGACTGAGGTCTTAATTCAGTCATCCAATAGTCGAGGAAAGACTGATTGTAATCATCGTGGGATGACCATGATTCAGGGGAAAGAGGTCTGATTTCATGTGCTTGCTTTTGAACACTAGGATCTTCCTCTTTCAATTGGGCTGTACATTTCACAACATCTGCATAGCTTAGATGTTTCACTGCTGACAGTATTCTCAGTGCAGCTAGTGAATCGTTAATTTGCTGAGTTTTCTCATGTGATGTGAATGAGTCTGGTGAGTCTGGCCTGCTTTCATCAAGCAAGTCCTCCAAACAATAACCAGAGTACTCAATATCTGACACCATAGACCGAGGTGACTCAGGTCTACCTCCAGTATACTGTAAGTAGTAATTACAATGTTGATCGCTGACTTGGCCAACTGTCGGGTTGTCAAACAAGTGACACTCGTCAAGTGATGCCACAGACCCTGGGGAAGATGGTCTAAAGTCTGCCAACCAGTCCTGCAACTGTGAAAACTCAAAATCTGAAGACATTGATTCTGGGGAAAGGGGCCTCTCACGAGATAGCTGTTCCATGTCTGCTAAAATGGATTCTGGAGAATCTGGCCTAGCTCGTTCAAACAGGCTTTCAAGACATAGATCGGAATCTTCCCAATCTGATGTGTCTGACACTGGTGAAGGCGACCTATTTGCTAGATATCCAAAATCATAAACATAAACCGCCCATTTGAACTCAGGTATGGGTGAGTCAGGAGAGAGGGACCTAAATTCATCCAGAGATGGTGCGGAGTCAGTGGACTGAGGTCTTAATTCAGTCATCCAATAGTCGAGGAAAGACTGATTGTAATCATCGTGGGATGACCATGATTCAGGGGAAAGAGGTCTGATTTCATGTGCTTGCTTTTGAACACTAGGATCTTCCTCTTTCAATTGGGCTGTACATTTCACAACATCTGCATAGCTTAGATGTTTCACTGCTGACAGTATTCTCAGTGCAGCTAGTGAATCGTTAATTTGCTGAGTTTTCTCATGTGATGTGAATGAGTCTGGTGAGTCTGGCCTGCTTTCATCAAACAAGTCCTCCAAACAATAACCAGAGTACTCAATATCTGACACCATAGACCAAGGTGACTCAGGTCTACCTCCAGTATATTGTAAGTAGTAATTACAATGTTGATCGCTGACTTGGCCAACTGTCGGGTGGTCAAATAAGTGACACTCGTCAAGTGATGCCACAGACCCTGGGGAAGATGGTCTAAAGTCTGCCAACCAGTCCTGCAACTGTGAAAACTCAAAATCTGAAGACATTGATTCTGGGGAAAGGGGCCTCTCACGAGATAGCTGTTCCATGTCTGCTAAAATGGATTCTGGAGAATCTGGTCTAGCTCGTTCAAACAGGCTTTCAAGACATAGATCGGCATCTTCCCAATCTGATGTGGCTGACACTGGTGAAGGCGACCTATTTGCTAGATATCCAAAATAAGAAGCAAAAGCCTGCCATTTGAATTGAGGTATGGGAGAGTCAGGAGAGAGGGGCCTATATTCATCCAGAGATGGTGCGGAGTCAGTGGACTGAGGTCTTAATTCAGTCATCCAATAGTCGAGGAAAGACTGATTGTAATCATCGTGGGATGACCATGATTCAGGGGAAAGAGGTCTGATTTCATGTGCTTGCTTTTGAACACTAGGATCTTCCTCTTTCAATTGGGCTGTACATTTCACAACATCTGCATAGCTTAGATGTTTCACTGCTGACAGTATTCTCAGTGCAGCTAGTGAATCGTTAATTTGCTGAGTTTTCTCATGTGATGTGAAAGAGTCTGGTGAGTCTGGCCTGCTTTCATCAAACAAGTCCTCCAAACAATAACCAGAGTACTCAATATCTGACACCATAGACCGAGGTGACTCAGGTCTACCTCCAGTATACTGTAAGTAGTAATTACAATGTTGATCGCTGACTTGGCCAACTGTCGGGTGGTCAAACAAGTGACACTCGTCAAGTGATGCCACAGACCCTGGGGAAGATGGTCTAAAGTCTGCCAACCAGTCCTGCAACTGTGTAAACTCAAAATCTGAAGACATTGATTCTGGGGAAAGGGGCCTCTCACGAGATAGCTGTTCCATGTCTGCTAAAATGGATTCTGGAGAATCTGGTCTAGCTCGTTCAAACAGGCTTTCAAGACATAGATCGCCATCTTCCCAATCTGATGTGTCTGACACTGGTGAAGGCGACCTATTTGCTAGATATCCAAAATCATAAACATAAACCGCCCATTTGAACTCAGGTATGGGTGAGTCAGGAGAGAGGGACCTAAATTCATCCAGAGATGGTGCGGAGTCAGTGGACTGAGGTCTTAATTCAGTCATCCAATAGTCGAGGAAAGACTGATTGTAATCATCGTGGGATGACCATGATTCAAGGGAAAGAGGTCTGATTTCATGTGCTTGCTTTTGAACACTAGGATCTTCCTCTTTCAATTGGGCTGTACATTTCACAACATCTGCATAGCTTAGATGTTTCACTGCTGACAGTATTCTCAGTGCAGCTAGTGAATCGTTAATTTGCTGAGTTTTCTCATGTGATGTGAATGAGTCTGGTGAGTCTGGCCTGCTTTCATCAAACAAGTCCTCCAAACAATAACCAGAGTACTCAATATCTGACACCATAGAACGAGGTGACTCAGGTCTACCTCCAGTATACTGTAAGTAGTAATTACAATGTTGATCGCTGACTTGGCCAACTGTCGGGTGGTCAAACAAGTGACACTCGTCAAGTGATGCCACAGACCCTGGGGAAGATGGTCTAAAGTCTGCCAACCAGTCCTGCAACTGTGAAAACTCAAAATCTGAAGACATTGATTCTGGGGAAAGGGGCCTCTCACGAGATAGCTGTTCCATGTCTGCTAAAATGGATTCTGGAGAATCTGGTCTAGCTCGTTCAAACAGGCTTTCAAGATATAGATCGGCATCTTCCCAATCTGATGTGGCTGACACTGGTGAAGGCGACCTATTTGCTAGATATCCAAAATCAGAAGCAAAAGCCTGCCATTTGAATTGAGGTATGGGAGAGTCAGGAGAGAGGGGCCTATATTCATCCAGAGATGGTGCGGAGTCAGTGGACTGAGGTCTTAATTCAGTCATCCAATAGTCGAGGAAAGACTGATTGTAATCATCGTGGGATGACCATGATTCAGGGGAAAGAGGTCTGATTTCATGTGCTTGCTTTTGAACACTAGGATCTTCCTCTTTCAATTGGGCTGTACATTTCACAACATCTGCATAGCTTAGATGTTTCACTGCTGACAGTATTCTCAGTGCAGCTAGTGAATCGTTAATTTGCTGAGTTTTCTCATGTGATGTGAATGAGTCTGGTGAGTCTGGCCTGCTTTCATCAAGCAAGTCCTCCAAACAATAACCAGAGTACTCAATATCTGACACCATAGACCGAGGTGACTCAGGTCTACCTCCAGTATACTGTAAGTAGTAATTACAATGTTGATCGCTGACTTGGCCAACTGTCGGGTTGTCAAACAAGTGACACTCGTCAAGTGATGCCACAGACCCTGGGGAAGATGGTCTAAAGTCTGCCAACCAGTCCTGCAACTGTGAAAACTCAAAATCTGAAGACATTGATTCTGGGGAAAGGGGCCTCTCACGAGATAGCTGTTCCATGTCTGCTAAAATGGATTCTGGAGAATCTGGCCTAGCTCGTTCAAACAGGCTTTCAAGACATAGATCGGAATCTTCCCAATCTGATGTGTCTGACACTGGTGAAGGCGACCTATTTGCTAGATATCCAAAATCATAAACATAAACCGCCCATTTGAACTCAGGTATGGGTGAGTCAGGAGAGAGGGACCTAAATTCATCCAGAGATGGTGCGGAGTCAGTGGACTGAGGTCTTAATTCAGTCATCCAATAGTCGAGGAAAGACTGATTGTAATCATCGTGGGATGACCATGATTCAGGGGAAAGAGGTCTGATTTCATGTGCTTGCTTTTGAACACTAGGATCTTCCTCTTTCAATTGGGCTGTACATTTCACAACATCTGCATAGCTTAGATGTTTCACTGCTGACAGTATTCTCAGTGCAGCTAGTGAATCGTTAATTTGCTGAGTTTTCTCATGTGATGTGAATGAGTCTGGTGAGTCTGGCCTGCTTTCATCAAACAAGTCCTCCAAACAATAACCAGAGTACTCAATATCTGACACCATAGACCAAGGTGACTCAGGTCTACCTCCAGTATATTGTAAGTAGTAATTACAATGTTGATCGCTGACTTGGCCAACTGTCGGGTGGTCAAATAAGTGACACTCGTCAAGTGATGCCACAGACCCTGGGGAAGATGGTCTAAAGTCTGCCAACCAGTCCTGCAACTGTGAAAACTCAAAATCTGAAGACATTGATTCTGGGGAAAGGGGCCTCTCACGAGATAGCTGTTCCATGTCTGCTAAAATGGATTCTGGAGAATCTGGTCTAGCTCGTTCAAACAGGCTTTCAAGACATAGATCGGCATCTTCCCAATCTGATGTGGCTGACACTGGTGAAGGCGACCTATTTGCTAGATATCCAAAAAAAGAAGCAAAAGCCTGCCATTTGAATTGAGGTATGGGAGAGTCAGGAGAGAGGGGCCTATATTCATCCAGAGATGGTGCGGAGTCAGTGGACTGAGGTCTTAATTCAGTCATCCAATAGTCGAGGAAAGACTGATTGTAATCATCGTGGGATGACCATGATTCAGGGGAAAGAGGTCTGATTTCATGTGCTTGCTTTTGAACACTAGGATCTTCCTCTTTCAATTGGGCTGTACATTTCACAACATCTGCATAGCTTAGATGTTTCACTGCTGACAGTATTCTCAGTGCAGCTAGTGAATCGTTAATTTGCTGAGTTTTCTCATGTGATGTGAAAGAGTCTGGTGAGTCTGGCCTGCTTTCATCAAACAAGTCCTCCAAACAATAACCAGAGTACTCAATATCTGACACCATAGACCGAGGTGACTCAGGTCTACCTCCAGTATACTGTAAGTAGTAATTACAATGTTGATCGCTGACTTGGCCAACTGTCGGGTGGTCAAACAAGTGACACTCGTCAAGTGATGCCACAGACCCTGGGGAAGATGGTCTAAAGTCTGCCAACCAGTCCTGCAACTGTGTAAACTCAAAATCTGAAGACATTGATTCTGGGGAAAGGGGCCTCTCACGAGATAGCTGTTCCATGTCTGCTAAAATGGATTCTGGAGAATCTGGTCTAGCTCGTTCAAACAGGCTTTCAAGACATAGATCGGCATCTTCCCAATCTGATGTGTCTGACACTGGTGAAGGCGACCTATTTGCTAGATATCCAAAATCATAAACATAAACCGCCCATTTGAACTCAGGTATGGGTGAGTCAGGAGAGAGGGACCTAAATTCATCCAGAGATGGTGCGGAGTCAGTGGACTGAGGTCTTAATTCAGTCATCCAATAGTCGAGGAAAGACTGATTGTAATCATCGTGGGATGACCATGATTCAAGGGAAAGAGGTCTGATTTCATGTGCTTGCTTTTGAACACTAGGATCTTCCTCTTTCAATTGGGCTGTACATTTCACAACATCTGCATAGCTTAGATGTTTCACTGCTGACAGTATTCTCAGTGCAGCTAGTGAATCGTTAATTTGCTGAGTTTTCTCATGTGATGTGAATGAGTCTGGTGAGTCTGGCCTGCTTTCATCAAACAAGTCCTCCAAACAATAACCAGAGTACTCAATATCTGACACCATAGAACGAGGTGACTCAGGTCTACCTCCAGTATACTGTAAGTAGTAATTACAATGTTGATCGCTGACTTGGCCAACTGTCGGGTGGTCAAACAAGTGACACTCGTCAAGTGATGCCACAGACCCTGGGGAAGATGGTCTAAAGTCTGCCAACCAGTCCTGCAACTGTGAAAACTCAAAATCTGAAGACATTGATTCTGGGGAAAGGGGCCTCTCACGAGATAGCTGTTCCATGTCTGCTAAAATGGATTCTGGAGAATCTGGTCTAGCTCGTTCAAACAGGCTTTCAAGATATAGATCGGCATCTTCCCAATCTGATGTGGCTGACACTGGTGAAGGCGACCTATTTGCTAGATATCCAAAATCAGAAGCAAAAGCCTGCCATTTGAATTGAGGTATGGGAGAGTCAGGAGAGAGGGGCCTATATTCATCCAGAGATGGTGCGGAGTCAGTGGACTGAGGTCTTAATTCAGTCATCCAATAGTCGAGGAAAGACTGATTGTAATCATCGTGGGATGACCATGATTCAGGGGAAAGAGGTCTGATTTCATGTGCTTGCTTTTGAACACTAGGATCTTCCTCTTTCAATTGGGCTGTACATTTCACAACATCTGCATAGCTTAGATGTTTCACTGCTGACAGTATTCTCAGTGCAGCTAGTGAATCGTTAGTTTGCTGAGTTTTCTCATGTGATGTGAATGAGTCTGGTGAGTCTGGCCTGCTTTCATCAAGCAAGTCCTCCAAACAATAACCAGAGTACTCAATATCTGACACCATAGACCGAGGTGACTCAGGTCTACCTCCAGTATACTGTAAGTAGTAATTACAATGTTGATCGCTGACTTGGCCAACTGTCGGGTTGTCAAACAAGTGACACTCGTCAAGTGATGCCACAGACCCTGGGGAAGATGGTCTAAAGTCTGCCAACCAGTCCTGCAACTGTGAAAACTCAAAATCTGAAGACATTGATTCTGGGGAAAGGGGCCTCTCACGAGATAGCTGTTCCATGTCTGCTAAAATGGATTCTGGAGAATCTGGCCTAGCTCGTTCAAACAGGCTTTCAAGACATAGATCGGAATCTTCCCAATCTGATGTGTCTGACACTGGTGAAGGCGACCTATTTGCTAGATATCCAAAATCATAAACATAAACCGCCCATTTGAACTCAGGTATGGGTGAGTCAGGAGAGAGGGACCTAAATTCATCCAGAGATGGTGCGGAGTCAGTGGACTGAGGTCTTAATTCAGTCATCCAATAGTCGAGGAAAGACTGATTGTAATCATCGTGGGATGACCATGATTCAGGGGAAAGAGGTCTGATTTCATGTGCTTGCTTTTGAACACTAGGATCTTCCTCTTTCAATTGGGCTGTACATTTCACAACATCTGCATAGCTTAGATGTTTCACTGCTGACAGTATTCTCAGTGCAGCTAGTGAATCGTTAATTTGCTGAGTTTTCTCATGTGATGTGAATGAGTCTGGTGAGTCTGGCCTGCTTTCATCAAACAAGTCCTCCAAACAATAACCAGAGTACTCAATATCTGACACCATAGACCAAGGTGACTCAGGTCTACCTCCAGTATACTGTAAGTAGTAATTACAATGTTGATCGCTGACTTGGCCAACTGTCGGGTGGTCAAACAAGTGACACTCGTCAAGTGATGCCACAGACCCTGGGGAAGATGGTCTAAAGTCTGCCAACCAGTCCTGCAACTGTGTAAACTCAAAATCTGAAGACATTGATTCTGGGGAAAGGGGCCTCTCACGAGATAGCTGTTCCATGTCTGCTAAAATGGATTCTGGAGAATCTGGTCTAGCTCGTTCAAACAGGCTTTCAAGACATAGATCGGCATCTTCCCAATCTGATGTGTCTGACACTGGTGAAGGCGACCTATTTGCTAGATATCCAAAATCATAAACATAAACCGCCCATTTGAACTCAGGTATGGGTGAGTCAGGAGAGAGGGACCTAAATTCATCCAGAGATGGTGCGGAGTCAGTGGACTGAGGTCTTAATTCAGTCATCCAATAGTCGAGGAAAGACTGATTGTAATCATCGTGGGATGACCATGATTCAGGGGAAAGAGGTCTGATTTCATGTGCTTGCTTTTGAACACTAGGATCTTCCTCTTTCAATTGGGCTGTACATTTCACAACATCTGCATAGCTTAGATGTTTCACTGCTGACAGTATTCTCAGTGCAGCTAGTGAATCGTTAATTTGCTGAGTTTTCTCATGTGATGTGAAAGAGTCTGGTGAGTCTGGCCTGCTTTCATCAAACAAGTCCTCCAAACAATAACCAGAGTACTCAATATCTGACACCATAGACCGAGGTGACTCAGGTCTACCTCCAGTATACTGTAAGTAGTAATTACAATGTTGATCGCTGACTTGGCCAACTGTCGGGTGGTCAAACAAGTGACACTCGTCAAGTGATGCCACAGACCCTGGGGAAGATGGTCTAAAGTCTGCCAACCAGTCCTGCAACTGTGTAAACTCAAAATCTGAAGACATTGATTCTGGGGAAAGGGGCCTCTCACGAGATAGCTGTTCCATGTCTGCTAAAATGGATTCTGGAGAATCTGGTCTAGCTCGTTCAAACAGGCTTTCAAGACATAGATCGGCATCTTCCCAATCTGATGTGTCTGACACTGGTGAAGGCGACCTATTTGCTAGATATCCAAAATCATAAACATAAACCGCCCATTTGAACTCAGGTATGGGTGAGTCAGGAGAGAGGGACCTAAATTCATCCAGAGATGGTGCGGAGTCAGTGGACTGAGGTCTTAATTCAGTCATCCAATAGTCGAGGAAAGACTGATTGTAATCATCGTGGGATGACCATGATTCAGGGGAAAGAGGTCTGATTTCATGGGCATCCTGTTTAACGCTAGGATCTGACTCCTTCAATTGGGCTCTACCTTTGACATCTGCATAGCTTAGATGTTTCACTGCTGACACTATTCTAAGTGCAGCTAGTGAATCGTTAATTTGCTGAGTTTTCTTGTGTGATGTGAATGAGTCTGGTGAGTCTGGCCTGCTTTCATCAAACAAGTCCTCCAAACAATAACCAGAGTACTCAATATCTGACACCATAGACCGAGGTGACTCAGGTCTACCTCCAGTATACTGTAAGTAGTAATTACAATGTTGATCGCTGACTTGGCCAACTGTCGGTTGGTCAAACAAGTGACACTCGTCAAGTGATGCCACAGACCCTGGGGAAGATGGTCTAAAGTCTTCCAACCAGTCCTGCAACTGTGAAAACTCAAAATTTGAAGACATTGATTCTGGGGAAAGGGGCCTCTCACGAGATAGCTGTTCCATGTCTGCTAAAATGGATTCTGGAGAATCTGGTCTAGCTTGTTCAAACAGGCTTTCAAGACATAGATCGGCATCTTCCCAATCTGATGTGTCTGACACTGGTGAAGGCGACCTATTTGCTAGATATCCAAAATAAGAAGCAAAAGCCCGCCATTTGAATTGAGGTATGGGAGAGTCAGGAGAGAGGGGCCTATATTCATCCAGAGATGGTGCAGAGTCAGTGGACTGAGGTCTTAATTCAGTCATCCAATAGTCAAGGAAAGACTGATTGTAATCATCGTGGGATGACCATGATTCAGGGGAAAGAGATCTGATTTCATGTGCTTGCTTTTGAACACTAGGATCTTCCTCTTTCAATTGGGCTGTACATTTCACAACATCTGCATAGCTTAGATGTTTCACTGCTGACAGTATTCTCAGTGCAGCTAGTGAATCGTTAATTTGCTGAGTTTTCTCATGTGATGTGAATGAGTCTGGTGAGTCTGGCCTGCTTTCATCAAACAAGTGCTCCAAACAATAACCAGAGTACTCAATATCTGACACCATAGACCGAGGTGACTCAGGTCTACCTCCAGTATACTGTAAGTAGTAATTACAATGTTGATCGCTGACTTGGCCAACTGTCGGGTGGTCAAACAAGTGACACTCGTCAAGTGATGCCACAGACCCTGGGGAAGATGGTCTAAAGTCTGCCAACCAGTCCTGCAACTGTGAAAACTCAAAATCTGAAGACATTGATTCTGGGGAAAGGGGCCTCTCACGAGATAGCTGTTCCATGTCTGCTAAAATGGATTCTGGAGAATCTGGTCTAGCTCGTTCAAACAGGCTTTCAAGACATAGATCGGCATCTTCCCAATCTGATGTGTCTGACACTGGTGAAGGCGACCTATTTGGTAGATATCCAAAATAAGAAGCAAAAGCCTGCCATTTGAATTGAGGTATGGGAGAGTCAGGAGAGAGGGGCCTATATTCATCCAGAGATGGTGCGGAGTCAGTGGACTGAGGTCTTAATTCAGTCATCCAATAGTCGAGGAAAGACTGATTGTAATCATCGTGGGATGACCATGATTCAGGGGAAAGAGGTCTGATTTCATGTGCTTGCTTTTGAACACTAGGATCTTCCTCTTTCAATTGGGCTGTACATTTCACAACATCTGCATAGCTTAGATGTTTCACTGCTGACAGTATTCTCAGTGCAGCTAGTGAATCGTTAATTTGCTGAGTTTTCTCATGTGATGTGAAAGAGTCTGGTGAGTCTGGCCTGCTTTCATCAAACAAGTCCTCCAAACAATAACCAGAGTACTCAATATCTGACACCATAGACCGAGGTGACTCAGGTCTACCTCCAGTATACTGTAAGTAGTAATTACAATGTTGATCGCTGACTTGGCCAACTGTCGGGTGGTCAAACAAGTGACACTCGTCAAGTGATGCCACAGACCCTGGGGAAGATGGTCTAAAGTCTGCCAACCAGTCCTGCAACTGTGAAAACTCAAAATCTGAAGACATTGATTCTGGGGAAAGGGGCCTCTCACGAGATAGCTGTTCCATGTCTGCTAAAATGGATTCTGGAGAATCTGGTCTAGCTCGTTCAAACAGGCTTTCAAGACATAGATCGGCATCTTCCCAATCTGATGTGGCTGACACTGGTGAAGGCGACCTATTTGCTAGATATCCAAAATAAGAAGCAAAAGCCTGCCATTTGAATTGAGGTATGGGAGAGTCAGGAGAGAGGGGCCTATATTCATCCAGAGATGGTGCGGAGTCAGTGGACTGAGGTCTTAATTCAGTCATCCAATAGTCGAGGAAAGACTGATTGTAATCATCGTGGGATGACCATGATTCAGGGGAAAGAGGTCTGATTTCATGTGCTTGCTTTTGAACACTAGGATCTTCCTCTTTCAATTGGGCTGTACATTTCACAACATCTGCATAGCTTAGATGTTTCACTGCTGACAGTATTCTCAGTGCAGCTAGTGAATCGTTAATTTGCTGAGTTTTCTCATGTGATGTGAAAGAGTCTGGTGAGTCTGGCCTGCTTTCATCAAACAAGTCCTCCAAACAATAACCAGAGTACTCAATATCTGACACCATAGACCGAGGTGACTCAGGTCTACCTCCAGTATACTGTAAGTAGTAATTACAATGTTGATCGCTGACTTGGCCAACTGTCGGGTGGTCAAACAAGTGACACTCGTCAAGTGATGCCACAGACCCTGGGGAAGATGGTCTAAAGTCTGCCAACCAGTCCTGCAACTGTGTAAACTCAAAATCTGAAGACATTGATTCTGGGGAAAGGGGCCTCTCACGAGATAGCTGTTCCATGTCTGCTAAAATGGATTCTGGAGAATCTGGTCTAGCTCGTTCAAACAGGCTTTCAAGACATAGATCGGCATCTTCCCAATCTGATGTGTCTGACACTGGTGAAGGCGACCTATTTGCTAGATATCCAAAATCATAAACATAAACCGCCCATTTGAACTCAGGTATGGGTGAGTCAGGAGAGAGGGACCTAAATTCATCCAGAGATGGTGCGGAGTCAGTGGACTGAGGTCTTAATTCAGTCATCCAATAGTCGAGGAAAGACTGATTGTAATCATCGTGGGATGACCATGATTCAGGGGAAAGAGGTCTGATTTCATGGGCATCCTGTTTAACGCTAGGATCTGACTCCTTCAATTGGGCTCTACCTTTGACATCTGCATAGCTTAGATGTTTCACTGCTGACACTATTCTAAGTGCAGCTAGTGAATCGTTAATTTGCTGAGTTTTCTTGTGTGATGTGAATGAGTCTGGTGAGTCTGGCCTGCTTTCATCAAACAAGTCCTCCAAACAATAACCAGAGTACTCAATATCTGACACCATAGACCGAGGTGACTCAGGTCTACCTCCAGTATACTGTAAGTAGTAATTACAATGTTGATCGCTGACTTGGCCAACTGTCGGTTGGTCAAACAAGTGACACTCGTCAAGTGATGCCACAGACCCTGGGGAAGATGGTCTAAAGTCTTCCAACCAGTCCTGCAACTGTGAAAACTCAAAATTTGAAGACATTGATTCTGGGGAAAGGGGCCTCTCACGAGATAGCTGTTCCATGTCTGCTAAAATGGATTCTGGAGAATCTGGTCTAGCTCGTTCAAACAGGCTTTCAAGACATAGATCGGCATCTTCCCAATCTGATGTGTCTGACACTGGTGAAGGCGACCTATTTGCTAGATATCCAAAATCATAAACATAAACCGCCCATTTGAACTCAGGTATGGGTGAGTCAGGAGAGAGGGACCTAAATTCATCCAGAGATGGTGCGGAGTCAGTGGACTGAGGTCTTAATTCAGTCATCCAATAGTCGAGGAAAGACTGATTGTAATCATCCTGGGATGACCATGATTCAGGGGAAAGAGGTCTGATTTCATGTGCTTGCTTTTGAACACTAGGATCTTCCTCTTTCAATTGGGCTGTACATTTCACAACATCTGCATAGCTTAGATGTTTCACTGCTGACAGTATTCTCAGTGCAGCTAGTGAATCGTTAATTTGCTGAGTTTTCTCATGTGATGTGAATGAGTCTGGTGAGTCTGGCCTGCTTTCATCAAACAAGTCCTCCAAACAATAACCAGAGTACTCAATATCTGACACCATAGACCGAGGTGACTCAGGTCTACCTCCAGTATATTGTAAGTAGTAATTACAATGTTGATCGCTGACTTGGCCAACTGTCGGGTGGTCAAATAAGTGACACTCGTCAAGTGATGCCACAGACCCTGGGGAAGATGGTCTAAAGTCTGCCAACCAGTCCTGCAACTGTGAAAACTCAAAATCTGAAGACATTGATTCTGGGGAAAGGGGCCTCTCACGAGATAGCTGTTCCATGTCTGCTAAAATGGATTCTGGAGAATCTGGTCTAGCTCGTTCAAACAGGCTTTCAAGACATAGATCGGCATCTTCCCAATCTGATGTGGCTGACACTGGTGAAGGCGACCTATTTGCTAGATATCCAAAATAAGAAGCAAAAGCCTGCCATTTGAATTGAGGTACGGGAGAGTCAGGAGAGAGGGGCCTATATTCATCCAGAGATGGTGCGGAGTCAGTGGACTGAGGTCTTAATTCAGTCATCCAATAGTCGAGGAAAGACTGATTGTAATCATCGTGGGATGACCATGATTCAGGGGAAAGAGGTCTGATTTCATGTGCTTGCTTTTGAACACTAGGATCTTCCTCTTTCAATTGGGCTGTACATTTCACAACATCTGCATAGCTTAGATGTTTCACTGCTGACAGTATTCTCAGTGCAGCTAGTGAATCGTTAATTTGCTGAGTTTTCTCATGTGATGTGAATGAGTCTGGTGAGTCTGGCCTGCTTTCATCAAACAAGTGCTCCAAACAATAACCAGAGTACTCAATATCTGACACCATAGACCGAGGTGACTCAGGTCTACCTCCAGTATACTGTAAGTAGTAATTACAATGTTGATCGCTGACTTGGCCAACTGTCGGGTGGTCAAACAAGTGACACTCGTCAAGTGATGCCACAGACCCTGGGGAAGATGGTCTAAAGTCTGCCAACCAGTCCTGCAACTGTGAAAACTCAAAATCTGAAGACATTGATTCTGGGGAAAGGGGCCTCTCACGAGATAGCTGTTCCATGTCTGCTAAAATGGATTCTGGAGAATCTGGTCTAGCGCGTTCAAACAGGCTTTCAAGACATAGATCGGCATCTTCCCAATCTGATGTGTCTGACACTGGTGAAGGCGACCTATTTGGTAGATATCCAAAATAAGAAGCAAAAGCCTGCCATTTGAATTGAGGTATGGGAGAGTCAGGAGAGAGGGGCCTATATTCATCCAGAGATGGTGCGGAGTCAGTGGACTGAGGTCTTAATTCAGTCATCCAATAGTCGAGGAAAGACTGATTGTAATCATCGTGGGATGACCATGATTCAGGGGAAAGAGGTCTGATTTCATGGGCATCCTGTTTAACGCTAGGATCTGACTCCTTCAATTGGGCTCTACCTTTGACATCTGCATAGCTTAGATGTTTCACTGCTGACAGTATTCTCAGTGCAGCTAGTGAATCGTTAATTTGCTGAGTTTTCTCATGTGATGTGAATGAGTCTGGTGAGTCTGGCCTGCTTTCATCAAACAAGTCCTCCAAATAATAACCAGAGTACTCAATATCTGACACCATAGATCGAGGTGACTCAGGTCTACCTCCAGTATACTGTAAGTAGTAATTACAATGTTGATCGCTGACTTGGCCAACTGTCGGGTGGTCAAACAAGTGACACTCGTCAAGTGATGCCACAGACCCTGGGGAAGATGGTCTAAAGTCTGCCAACCAGTCCTGCAACTGTGAAAACTCAAAATCTGAAGACATTGATTCTGGGGAAAGGGGCCTCTCACGAGTTAGCTGTTCCATGTCTGCTAAAATGGATTCTGGAGAATCTGGTCTAGCTTGTTCAAACAGGCTTTCAAGACATAGATCGGCATCTTCCCAATCTGATGTGTCTGACACTGGTGAAGGCGACCTATTTGCTAGATATCCAAAATAAGAAGCAAAAGCCCGCCATTTGAATTGAGGTATGGGAGAGTCAGGAGAGAGGGGCCTATATTCATCCAGAGATGGTGCAGAGTCAGTGGACTGAGGTCTTAATTCAGTCATCCAATAGTCAAGGAAAGACTGATTGTAATCATCGTGGGATGACCATGATTCAGGGGAAAGAGATCTGATTTCATGTGCTTGCTTTTGAACACTAGGATCTTCCTCTTTCAATTGGGCTGTACATTTCACAACATCTGCATAGCTTAGATGTTTCACTGCTGACAGTATTCTCAGTGCAGCTAGTGAATCGTTAATTTGCTGAGTTTTCTCATGTGATGTGAATGAGTCTGGTGAGTCTGGCCTGCTTTCATCAAACAAGTCCTCCAAACAATAACCAGAGTACTCAATATCTGACACCATAGACCGAGGTGACTCAGGTCTACCTCCAGTATACTGTAAGTAGTAATTACAATGTTGATCGCTGACTTGGCCAACTGTCGGGTGGTCAAACAAGTGACACTCGTCAAGTGATGCCACAGACCCTGGGGAAGATGGTCTAAAGTCTGCCAACCAGTCCTGCAACTGTGAAAACTCAAAGTCTGAAGACATTGATTCTGGGGAAAGGGGCCTCTCACGAGATAGCTGTTCCATGTCTGCTAAAATGGATTCTGGAGAATCTGGTCTAGCTCGTTGAAACAGGCTTTCAAGACATAGATCGGCATCTTCCCAATCTGATGTGTCTGACACTGGTGAAGGCGACCTATTTGCTAGATATCCAAAATCATAAACATAAATCGCCCATTTAAACTCAGGTATGGGTGAGTCAGGAGAGAGGGACCTAAATTCATCCAGAGATGGTGCGGAGTCAGTGGACTGAGGTCTTAATTCAGTCATCCAATAGTCGAGGAAAGACTGATTGTAATCATCGTGGGATGACCATGATTCAGGGGAAAGAGGTCTGATTTCATGGGCATCCTGTTTAACGCTAGGATCTGACTCCTTCAATTGGGCTCTACCTTTGACATCTGCATAGCTTAGATGTTTCACTGCTGACAGTATTCTCAGTGCAGCTAGTGAATCGTTAATTTGCTGAGTTTTCTCATGTGATGTGAATGAGTCTGGTGAGTCTGGCCTGCTTTCATCAAACAAGTCCTCCAAACAATAACCAGAGTACTCAATATCTGACACCATAGACAGAGGTGACTCAGGTCTACCTCCAGTATACTGTAAGTAGTAATTACAATGTTGATCGCTGACTTGGCCAACTGTCGGGTGGTCAAACAAGTGACACTCGTCAAGTGATGCCACAGACCCTGGGGAAGATGGTCTAAAGTCTGCCAACCAGTCCTGCAACTGTGAAAACTCAAAATCTGAAGACATTGATTCTGGGGAAAGGGGCCTCTCACGAGATAGCTGTTCCATGTCTGCTAAAATGGATTCTGGAGAATCTGGTCTAGCTTGTTCAAACAGGCTTTCAAGACATAGATCGGCATCTTCCCAATCTGATGTGTCTGACACTGGTGAAGGCGACCTATTTGCTAGATATCCAAAATAAGAAGCAAAAGCCCGCCATTTGAATTGAGGTATGGGAGAGTCAGGAGAGAGGGGCCTATATTCATCCAGAGATGGTGCGGAGTCAGTGGACTGAGGTCTTAATTCAGTCATCCAATAGTCAAGGAAAGACTGATTGTAATCATCGTGGGATGACCATGATTCAGGGGAAAGAGATCTGATTTCATGTGCTTGCTTTTGAACACTAGGATCTTCCTCTTTCAATTGGGCTGTACATTTCACAACATCTGCATAGCTTAGATGTTTCACTGCTGACAGTATTCTCAGTGCAGCTAGTGAATCGTTAATTTGCTGAGTTTTCTCATGTGATGTGAATGAGTCTGGTGAGTCTGGCCTGCTTTCATCAAACAAGTCCTCCAAACAATAACCAGAGTACTCAATATCTGACACCATAGACCGAGGTGACTCAGGTCTACCTCCAGTATACTCTAAGTAGTAATTACAATGTTGATCGCTGACTTGGCCAACTGTCGGGTGGTCAAACAAGTGACACTCGTCAAGTGATGCCACAGACCCTGGGGAAGATGGTCTAAAGTCTGCCAACCAGTCCTGCAACTGTGAAAACTCAAAATCTGAAGACATTGATTCTGGGGAAAGGGGCCTCTCACGAGATAGCTGTTCCATGTCTGCTAAAATGGATTCTGGAGAATCTGGTCTAGCTCGTTCAAACAGGCTTTCAAGACATAGATCGGCATCTTCCCAATCTGATGTGTCTGACACTGGTGAAGGCGACCTATTTGGTAGATATCCAAAATAAGAAGCAAAAGCCTGCCATTTGAATTGAGGTATGGGAGAGTCAGGAGAGAGGGGCCTATATTCATCCAGAGATGGTGCGGAGTCAGTGGACTGAGGTCTTAATTCAGTCATCCAATAGTCGAGGAAAGACTGATTGTAATCATCATGGGATGACCATGATTCAGGGGAAAGAGGTCTGATTTCATGGGCATCCTGTTTAACGCTAGGATCTGACTCCTTCAATTGGGCTCTACCTTTGACATCTGCATAGCTTAGATGTTTAACTGCTGACACTATTCTAAGTGCAGCTAGTGAATCGTTAATTTGCTGAGTTTTCTCGTGTGATGTGAATGAGTCTGGTGAGTCTGGCCTGCTTTCATCAAACAAGTCCTCCAAACAATAACCAGAGTATTCAATATCTGACACCATAGACCGAGGTGACTCAGGTCTACCTCCAATATACTGTAAGTAGTAATTACAATGTTGATCACTGACTTGGCCAACTGTCGGGTGGTCAAACAAGTGACACTCGTCAAGTGATGCCACAGACCCTGGGGAAGATGGTCTAAAGTCTGCCAACCAGTCCTGCAACTGTGAAAACTCAAAATCTGAAGACATTGATTCTGGGGAAAGGGGCCTCTCACGAGATAGCTGTTCCATGTCTGCTAAAATGGATTCTGGAGAATCTGGTCTAGCTCGTTCAAACAGGCTTTCAAGACATAGATCGGCATCTTCCCAATCTGATGTGTCTGACACTGGTGAAGGCGACCTATTTGCTAGATATCCAAAATCATAAACATAAACCGCCCATTTAAACTCAGGTATGGGTGAGTCAGGAGAGAGGGACCTAAATTCATCCAGAGATGGTGCGGAGTCAGTGGACTGAGGTCTTAATTCAGTCATCCAATAGTCGAGGAAAGACTGATTGTAATCATCGTGGGATGACCATGATTCAGGGGAAAGAGGTCTGATTTCATGGGCATCCTGTTTAACGCTAGGATCTGACTCCTTCAATTGGGCTATACCTTTGACATCTGCATAGCTTAGATGTTTCACTGCTGACAGTATTCTCAGTGCAGCTAGTGAATCGTTAATTTGCTGAGTTTTCTCATGTGATGTGAATGAGTCTGGTGAGTCTGGCCTGCTTTCATCAAACAAGTCCTCCAAACAATAACCAGAGTACTCAATATCTGACACCATAGACAGAGGTGACTCAGGTCTACCTCCAGTATACTGTAAGTAGTAATTACAATGTTGATCGCTGACTTGGCCAACTGTCGGGTGGTCAAACAAGTGACACTCGTCAAGTGATGCCACAGACCCTGGGGAAGATGGTCTAAAGTCTGCCAACCAGTCCTGCAACTGTGAAAACTCAAAATCTGAAGACATTGATTCTGGGGAAAGGGGCCTCTCACGAGATAGCTGTTCCATGTCTGCTAAAATGGATTCTGGAGAATCTGGTCTAGCTTGTTCAAACAGGCTTTCAAGACATAGATCGGCATCTTCCCAATCTGATGTGTCTGACACTGGTGAAGGCGACCTATTTGCTAGATATCCAAAATAAGAAGCAAAAGCCCGCCATTTGAATTGAGGTATGGGTGAGTCAGGAGAGAGGGACCTAAATTCATCCAGAGATGGTGCGGAGTCAGTGGACTGAGGTCTTAATTCAGTCATCCAATAGTCGAGGAAAGACTGATTGTAATCATCGTGGGATGACCATGATTCAGGGGAAAGAGGTCTGATTTCATGGGCATCCTGTTTAACGCTAGGATCTGACTCCTTCAATTGGGCTCTACCTTTGACATCTGCATAGCTTAGATGTTTCACTGCTGACAGTATTCTCAGTGCAGCTAGTGAATCGTTAATTTGCTGAGTTTTCTCATGTGATGTGAATGAGTCTGGTGAGTCTGGCCTGCTTTCATCAAACAAGTCCTCCAAACAATAACCAGAGTACTCAATATCTGACACCATAGACAGAGGTGACTCAGGTCTACCTCCAGTATACTGTAAGTAGTAATTACAATGTTGATCGCTGACTTGGCCAACTGTCGGGTGGTCAAACAAGTGACACTCGTCAAGTGATGCCACAGACCCTGGGGAAGATGGTCTAAAGTCTGCCAACCAGTCCTGCAACTGTGAAAACTCAAAATCTGAAGACATTGATTCTGGGGAAAGGGGCCTCTCACGAGATAGCTGTTCCATGTCTGCTAAAATGGATTCTGGAGAATCTGGTCTAGCTTGTTCAAACAGGCTTTCAAGACATAGATCGGCATCTTCCCAATCTGATGTGTCTGACACTGGTGAAGGCGACCTATTTGCTAGATATCCAAAATAAGAAGCAAAAGCCCGCCATTTGAATTGAGGTATGGGAGAGTCAGGAGAGAGGGGCCTATATTCATCCAGAGATGGTGCGGAGTCAGTGGACTGAGGTCTTAATTCAGTCATCCAATAGTCAAGGAAAGACTGATTGTAATCATCGTGGGATGACCATGATTCAGGGGAAAGAGATCTGATTTCATGTGCTTGCTTTTGAACACTAGGATCTTCCTCTTTCAATTGGGCTGTACATTTCACAACATCTGCATAGCTTAGATGTTTCACTGCTGACAGTATTCTCAGTGCAGCTAGTGAATCGTTAATTTGCTGAGTTTTCTCATGTGATGTGAATGAGTCTGGTGAGTCTGGCCTGCTTTCATCAAACAAGTCCTCCAAACAATAACCAGAGTACTCAATATCTGACACCATAGACAGAGGTGACTCAGGTCTACCTCCAGTATACTGTAAGTAGTAATTACAATGTTGATCGCTGACTTGGCCAACTGTCGGGTGGTCAAACAAGTGACACTCGTCAAGTGATGCCACAGACCCTGGGGAAGATGGTCTAAAGTCTGCCAACCAGTCCTGCAACTGTGAAAACTCAAAATCTGAAGACATTGATTCTGGGGAAAGGGGCCTCTCACGAGATAGCTGTTCCATGTCTGCTAAAATGGATTCTGGAGAATCTGGTCTAGCTTGTTCAAACAGGCTTTCAAGACATAGATCGGCATCTTCCCAATCTGATGTGTCTGACACTGGTGAAGGCGACCTATTTGCTAGATATCCAAAATAAGAAGCAAAAGCCCGCCATTTGAATTGAGGTATGGGAGAGTCAGGAGAGAGGGGCCTATATTCATCCAGAGATGGTGCAGAGTCAGTGGACTGAGGTCTTAATTCAGTCATCCAATAGTCAAGGAAAGACTGATTGTAATCATCGTGGGATGACCATGATTCAGGGGAAAGAGATCTGATTTCATGTGCTTGCTTTTGAACACTAGGATCTTCCTCTTTCAATTGGGCTGTACATTTCACAACATCTGCATAGCTTAGATGTTTCACTGCTGACAGTATTCTCAGTGCAGCTAGTGAATTGTTAATTTGCTGAGTTTTCTCATGTGATGTGAATGAGTCTGGTGAGTCTGGCCTGCTTTCATCAAACAAGTCCTCCAAACAATAACCAGAGTACTCAATATCTGACACCATAGACCGAGGTGACTCAGGTCTACCTCCAGTATACTGTAAGTAGTAATTACAATGTTGATCGCTGACTTGGCCAACTGTCGGGTGGTCAAACAAGTGACACTCGTCAAGTGATGCCACAGACCCTGGGGAAGATGGTCTAAAGTCTGCCAACCAGTCCTGCAACTGTGAAAACTCAAAATCTGAAGACATTGATTCTGGGGAAAGGGGCCTCTCACGAGATAGCTGTTCCATGTCTGCTAAAATGGATTCTGGAGAATCTGGTCTAGCTCGTTCAAACAGGCTTTCAAGACATAGATCGGCATCTTCCCAATCTGATGTGTCTGACACTGGTGAAGGCGACCTATTTGGTAGATATCCAAAATAAGAAGCAAAAGCCTGCCATTTGAATTGAGGTATGGGAGAGTCAGGAGAGAGGGGCCTATATTCATCCAGAGATGGTGCGGAGTCAGTGGACTGAGGTCTTAATTCAGTCATCCAATAGTCGAGGAAAGACTGATTGTAATCATCATGGGATGACCATGATTCAGGGGAAAGAGGTCTGATTTCATGGGCATCCTGTTTAACGCTAGGATCTGACTCCTTCAATTGGGCTCTACCTTTGACATCTGCATAGCTTAGATGTTTAACTGCTGACACTATTCTAAGTGCAGCTAGTGAATCGTTAATTTGCTGAGTTTTCTCGTGTGATGTGAATGAGTCTGGTGAGTCTGGCCTGCTTTCATCAAACAAGTCCTCCAAACAATAACCAGAGTATTCAATATCTGACACCATAGACCGAGGTGACTCAGGTCTACCTCCAATATACTGTAAGTAGTAATTACAATGTTGATCACTGACTTGGCCAACTGTCGGGTGGTCAAACAAGTGACACTCGTCAAGTGATGCCACAGACCCTGGGGAAGATGGTCTAAAGTCTGCCAACCAGTCCTGCAACTGTGAAAACTCAAAATCTGAAGACATTGATTCTGGGGAAAGGGGCCTCTCACGAGATAGCTGTTCCATGTCTGCTAAAATGGATTCTGGAGAATCTGGTCTAGCTCGTTCAAACAGGCTTTCAAGACATAGATCGGCATCTTCCCAATCTGATGTGTCTGACACTGGTGAAGGCGACCTATTTGCTAGATATCCAAAATCATAAACATAAACCGCCCATTTAAACTCAGGTATGGGTGAGTCAGGAGAGAGGGACCTAAATTCATCCAGAGATGGTGCGGAGTCAGTGGACTGAGGTCTTAATTCAGTCATCCAATAGTCGAGGAAAGACTGATTGTAATCATCGTGGGATGACCATGATTCAGGGGAAAGAGGTCTGATTTCATGGGCATCCTGTTTAACGCTAGGATCTGACTCCTTCAATTGGGCTATACCTTTGACATCTGCATAGCTTAGATGTTTCACTGCTGACAGTATTCTCAGTGCAGCTAGTGAATCGTTAATTTGCTGAGTTTTCTCATGTGATGTGAATGAGTCTGGTGAGTCTGGCCTGCTTTCATCAAACAAGTCCTCCAAACAATAACCAGAGTACTCAATATCTGACACCATAGACAGAGGTGACTCAGGTCTACCTCCAGTATACTGTAAGTAGTAATTACAATGTTGATCGCTGACTTGGCCAACTGTCGGGTGGTCAAACAAGTGACACTCGTCAAGTGATGCCACAGACCCTGGGGAAGATGGTCTAAAGTCTGCCAACCAGTCCTGCAACTGTGAAAACTCAAAATCTGAAGACATTGATTCTGGGGAAAGGGGCCTCTCACGAGATAGCTGTTCCATGTCTGCTAAAATGGATTCTGGAGAATCTGGTCTAGCTTGTTCAAACAGGCTTTCAAGACATAGATCGGCATCTTCCCAATCTGATGTGTCTGACACTGGTGAAGGCGACCTATTTGCTAGATATCCAAAATAAGAAGCAAAAGCCCGCCATTTGAATTGAGGTATGGGTGAGTCAGGAGAGAGGGACCTAAATTCATCCAGAGATGGTGCGGAGTCAGTGGACTGAGGTCTTAATTCAGTCATCCAATAGTCGAGGAAAGACTGATTGTAATCATCGTGGGATGACCATGATTCAGGGGAAAGAGGTCTGATTTCATGGGCATCCTGTTTAACGCTAGGATCTGACTCCTTCAATTGGGCTCTACCTTTGACATCTGCATAGCTTAGATGTTTCACTGCTGACAGTATTCTCAGTGCAGCTAGTGAATCGTTAATTTGCTGAGTTTTCTCATGTGATGTGAATGAGTCTGGTGAGTCTGGCCTGCTTTCATCAAACAAGTCCTCCAAACAATAACCAGAGTACTCAATATCTGACACCATAGACAGAGGTGACTCAGGTCTACCTCCAGTATACTGTAAGTAGTAATTACAATGTTGATCGCTGACTTGGCCAACTGTCGGGTGGTCAAACAAGTGACACTCGTCAAGTGATGCCACAGACCCTGGGGAAGATGGTCTAAAGTCTGCCAACCAGTCCTGCAACTGTGAAAACTCAAAATCTGAAGACATTGATTCTGGGGAAAGGGGCCTCTCACGAGATAGCTGTTCCATGTCTGCTAAAATGGATTCTGGAGAATCTGGTCTAGCTTGTTCAAACAGGCTTTCAAGACATAGATCGGCATCTTCCCAATCTGATGTGTCTGACACTGGTGAAGGCGACCTATTTGCTAGATATCCAAAATAAGAAGCAAAAGCCCGCCATTTGAATTGAGGTATGGGAGAGTCAGGAGAGAGGGGCCTATATTCATCCAGAGATGGTGCGGAGTCAGTGGACTGAGGTCTTAATTCAGTCATCCAATAGTCAAGGAAAGACTGATTGTAATCATCGTGGGATGACCATGATTCAGGGGAAAGAGATCTGATTTCATGTGCTTGCTTTTGAACACTAGGATCTTCCTCTTTCAATTGGGCTGTACATTTCACAACATCTGCATAGCTTAGATGTTTCACTGCTGACAGTATTCTCAGTGCAGCTAGTGAATCGTTAATTTGCTGAGTTTTCTCATGTGATGTGAATGAGTCTGGTGAGTCTGGCCTGCTTTCATCAAACAAGTCCTCCAAACAATAACCAGAGTACTCAATATCTGACACCATAGACAGAGGTGACTCAGGTCTACCTCCAGTATACTGTAAGTAGTAATTACAATGTTGATCGCTGACTTGGCCAACTGTCGGGTGGTCAAACAAGTGACACTCGTCAAGTGATGCCACAGACCCTGGGGAAGATGGTCTAAAGTCTGCCAACCAGTCCTGCAACTGTGAAAACTCAAAATCTGAAGACATTGATTCTGGGGAAAGGGGCCTCTCACGAGATAGCTGTTCCATGTCTGCTAAAATGGATTCTGGAGAATCTGGTCTAGCTTGTTCAAACAGGCTTTCAAGACATAGATCGGCATCTTCCCAATCTGATGTGTCTGACACTGGTGAAGGCGACCTATTTGCTAGATATCCAAAATAAGAAGCAAAAGCCCGCCATTTGAATTGAGGTATGGGAGAGTCAGGAGAGAGGGGCCTATATTCATCCAGAGATGGTGCAGAGTCAGTGGACTGAGGTCTTAATTCAGTCATCCAATAGTCAAGGAAAGACTGATTGTAATCATCGTGGGATGACCATGATTCAGGGGAAAGAGATCTGATTTCATGTGCTTGCTTTTGAACACTAGGATCTTCCTCTTTCAATTGGGCTGTACATTTCACAACATCTGCATAGCTTAGATGTTTCACTGCTGACAGTATTCTCAGTGCAGCTAGTGAATTGTTAATTTGCTGAGTTTTCTCATGTGATGTGAATGAGTCTGGTGAGTCTGGCCTGCTTTCATCAAACAAGTCCTCCAAACAATAACCAGAGTACTCAATATCTGACACCATAGACCGAGGTGACTCAGGTCTACCTCCAGTATACTGTAAGTAGTAATTACAATGTTGATCGCTGACTTGGCCAACTGTCGGGTGGTCAAACAAGTGACACTCGTCAAGTGATGCCACAGACCCTGGGGAAGATGGTCTAAAGTCTGCCAACCAGTCCTGCAACTGTGAAAACTCAAAATCTGAAGACATTGATTCTGGGGAAAGGGGCCTCTCGCGAGATAGCTGTTCCATGTCTGCTAAAATGGATTCTGGAGAATCTGGTCTAGCTCGTTCAAACAGGCTTTCAAGACATAGATCGGCATCTTCCCAATCTGATGTGTCTGACACTGGTGAAGGCGACCTATTTGCTAGATATCCAAAATCATAAACATAAACCGCCCATTTAAACTCAGGTATGGGTGAGTCAGGAGAGAGGGACCTAAATTCATCCAGAGATGGTGCGGAGTCAGTGGACTGAGGTCTTAATTCAGTCATCCAATAGTCGAGGAAAGGCTGATTGTAATCATCGTGGGATGACCATGATTCAGGGGAAAGAGGTCTGATTTCATGGGCATCCTGTTTAACGCTAGGATCTGACTCCTTCAATTGGGCTCTACCTTTGACATCTGCATAGCTTAGATGTTTCACTGCTGACAGTATTCTCAGTGCAGCTAGTGAATTGTTAATTTGCTGAGTTTTCTCATGTGATGTGAATGAGTCTGGTGAGTCTGGCCTGCTTTCATCAAACAAGTCCTCCAAACAATAACCAGAGTACTCAATATCTGACACCATAGACCGAGGTGACTCAGGTCTACCTCCAGTATACTGTAAGTAGTAATTACAATGTTGATCACTGACTTGGCCAACTGTCGGGTGGTCAAACAAGTGACACTCGTCAAGTGATGCCACAGACCCTGGGGAAGATGGTCTAAAGTCTGCCAACCAGTCCTGCAACTGTGAAAACTCAAAATCTGAAGACATTGATTCTGGGGAAAGGGGCCTCTCACGAGATAGCTGTTCCATGTCTGCTAAAATGGATTCTGGAGAATCTGGTCTAGCTCGTTCAAACAGGCTTTCAAGACATAGATCGGCATCTTCCCAATCTGATGTGTCTGACACTGGTGAAGGCGACCTATTTGCTAGATATCCAAAATAAGAAGCAAAAGCCCGCCATTTGAATTGAGGTATGGGAGAGTCAGGAGAGAGGGGCCTATATTCATCCAGAGATGGTGCGGAGTCAGTGGACTGAGGTCTTAATTCAGTCATCCAATAGTCAAGGAAAGACTGATTGTAATCATCGTGGGATGACCATGATTCAGGGGAAAGAGATCTGATTTCATGTGCTTGCTTTTGAACACTAGGATCTTCCTCTTTCAATTGGGCTGTACATTTCACAACATCTGCATAGCTTAGATGTTTCACTGCTGACAGTATTCTCAGTGCAGCTAGTGAATCGTTAATTTGCTGAGTTTTCTCATGTGATGTGAATGAGTCTGGTGAGTCTGGCCTGCTTTCATCAAACAAGTCCTCCAAACAATAACCAGAGTACTCAATATCTGACACCATAGACCGAGGTGACTCAGGTCTACCTCCAGTATACTGTAAGTAGTAATTACAATGTTGATCGCTGACTTGGCCAACTGTCGGGTGGTCAAACAAGTGACACTCGTCAAGTGATGCCACAGACCCTGGGGAAGATGGTCTAAAGTCTGCCAACCAGTCCTGCAACTGTGAAAACTCAAAATCTGAAGACATTGATTCTGGGGAAAGGGGCCTCTCACGAGATAGCTGTTCCATGTCTGCTAAAATGGATTCTGGAGAATCTGGTCTAGCTCGTTCAAACAGGCTTTCAAGACATAGATCGGCATCTTCCCAATCTGATGTGTCTGACACTGGTGAAGGCGACCTATTTGGTAGATATCCAAAATAAGAAGCAAAAGCCTGCCATTTGAATTGAGGTATGGGAGAGTCAGGAGAGAGGGGCCTATATTCATCCAGAGATGGTGCGGAGTCAGTGGACTGAGGTCTTAATTCAGTCATCCAATAGTCGAGGAAAGACTGATTGTAATCATCATGGGATGACCATGATTCAGGGGAAAGAGGTCTGATTTCATGGGCATCCTGTTTAACGCTAGGATCTGACTCCTTCAATTGGGCTCTACCTTTGACATCTGCATAGCTTAGATGTTTCACTGCTGACAGTATTCTCAGTGCAGCTAGTGAATCGTTAATTTGCTGAGTTTTCTCGTGTGATGTGAATGAGTCTGGTGAGTCTGGCCTGCTTTCATCAAACAAGTCCTCCAAACAATAACCAGAGTACTCAATATCTGACACCATAGACCGAGGTGACTCAGGTCTACCTCCAGTATACTGTAAGTAGTAATTACAATGTTGATCACTGACTTGGCCAACTGTCGGGTGGTCAAACAAGTGACACTCGTCAAGTGATGCCACAGACCCTGGGGAAGATGGTCTAAAGTCTGCCAACCAGTCCTGCAACTGTGAAAACTCAAAATCTGAAGACATTGATTCTGGGGAAAGGGGCCTCTCACGAGATAGCTGTTCCATGTCTGCTAAAATGGATTCTGGAGAATCTGGTCTAGCTTGTTCAAACAGGCTTTGAAGACATAGATCGGCATCTTCCCAATCTGATGTGTCTGACACTGGTGAAGGCGACCTATTTGCTAGATATCCAAAATCATAAACATAAACCGCCCATTTAAACTCAGGTATGGGTGAGTCAGGAGAGAGGGACCTAAATTCATCCAGAGATGGTGCGGAGTCAGTGGACTGAGGTCTTAATTCAGTCATCCAATAGTCGAGGAAAGACTGATTGTAATCATCGTGGGATGACCATGATTCAGGGGAAAGAGGTCTGATTTCATGGGCATCCTGTTTAACGCTAGGATCTGACTCCTTCAATTGGGCTCTACCTTTGACATCTGCATAGCTTAGATGTTTCACTGCTGACAGTATTCTCAGTGCAGCTAGTGAATCGTTAATTTGCTGAGTTTTCTCGTGTGATGTGAATGAGTCTGGTGAGTCTGGCCTGCTTTCATCAAACAAGTCCTCCAAACAATAACCAGAGTACTCAATATCTGACACCATAGACCGAGGTGACTCAGGTCTACCTCCAGTATACTGTAAGTAGTAATTACAATGTTGATCACTGACTTGGCCAACTGTCGGGTGGTCAAACAAGTGACACTCGTCAAGTGATGCCACAGACCCTGGGGAAGATGGTCTAAAGTCTGCCAACCAGTCCTGCAACTGTGAAAACTCAAAATCTGAAGACATTGATTCTGGGGAAAGGGGCCTCTCACGAGATAGCTGTTCCATGTCTGCTAAAATGGATTCTGGAGAATCTGGTCTAGCTTGTTCAAACAGGCTTTCAAGACATAGATCGGCATCTTCCCAATCTGATGTGTCTGACACTGGTGAAGGCGACCTATTTGCTAGATATCCAAAATCATAAACATAAACCGCCCATTTAAACTCAGGTATGGGTGAGTCAGGAGAGAGGGACCTAAATTCATCCAGAGATGGTGCGGAGTCAGTGGACTGAGGTCTTAATTCAGTCATCCAATAGTCGAGGAAAGACTGATTGTAATCATCGTGGGATGACCATGATTCAGGGGAAAGAGGTCTGATTTCATGGGCATCCTGTTTAACGCTAGGATCTGACTCCTTCAATTGGGCTCTACCTTTGACATCTGCATAGCTTAGATGTTTCACTGCTGACAGTATTCTCAGTGCAGCTAGTGAATCGTTAATTTGCTGAGTTTTCTCGTGTGATGTGAATGAGTCTGGTGAGTCTGGCCTGCTTTCATCAAACAAGTCCTCCAAACAATAACCAGAGTACTCAATATCTGACACCATAGACCGAGGTGACTCAGGTCTACCTCCAGTATACTGTAAGTAGTAATTACAATGTTGATCGCTGACTTGGCCAACTGTCGGGTGGTCAAACAAGTGACACTCGTCAAGTGATGCCACAGACCCTGGGGAAGATGGTCTAAAGTCTGCCAACCAGTCCTGCAACTGTGAAAACTCAAAATCTGAAGACATTGATTCTGGGGAAAGGGGCCTCTCACGAGATAGCTGTTCCATGTCTGCTAAAATGGATTCTGGAGAATCTGGTCTAGCTTGTTCAAACAGGCTTTCAAGACATAGATCGGCATCTTCCCAATCTGATGTGTCTGACACTGGTGAAGGCGACCTATTTGCTAGATATCCAAAATAAGAACCAAAAGCCCGCCATTTGAATTGAGGTATGGGAGAGTCAGGAGAGAGGGGCCTATATTCATCCAGAGATGGTGCGGAGTCAGTGGACTGAGGTCTTAATTCAGTCATCCAATAGTCAAGGAAAGACTGATTGTAATCATCGTGGGATGACCATGATTCAGGGGAAAGAGATCTGATTTCATGTGCTTGCTTTTGAACACTAGGATCTTCCTCTTTCAATTGGGCTGTACATTTCACAACATCTGCATAGCTTAGATGTTTCACTGCTGACAGTATTCTCAGTGCAGCTAGTGAATCGTTAATTTGCTGAGTTTTCTCATGTGATGTGAATGAGTCTGGTGAGTCTGGCCTGCTTTCATCAAACAAGTCCTCCAAACAATAACCAGAGTACTCAATATCTGACACCATAGACCGAGGTGACTCAGGAATACCTCCAGTATACTGTAAGTAGTAATTACAATGTTGATCGCTGACTTGGCCAACTGTCGGGTGGTCAAACAAGTGACACTCGTCAAGTGATGCCACAGACCATGGGGAAGATGGTCTAAAGTCTGCCAACCAGTCCTGCAACTGTGAAAACTCAAAATCTGAAGACATTGATTCTGGGGAAAGGGGCCTCTCACGAGATAGCTGTTCCATGTCTGCTAAAATGGATTCTGGAGAATCTGGTCTAGCTCGTTCAAACAGGCTTTCAAGACATAGATCGGCATCTTCCCAATCTGATGTGTCTGACACTGGTGAAGGCGACCTATTTGCTAGATATCCAAAATCAGAAGCAAAAGCCCGCCATTTGAATTGAGGTATGGGAGAGTCAGGAGAGAGGGGCCTATATTCATCCAGAGATGGTGCGGAGTCAGTGGACTGAGGTCTTAATTCAGTCATCCAATAGTCAAGGAAAGACTGATTGTAATCATCGTGGGATGACCATGATTCAGGGGAAAGAGATCTGATTTCATGTGCTTGCTTTTGAACACTAGGATCTTCCTCTTTCAATTGGGCTGTACATTTCACAACATCTGCATAGCTTAGATGTTTCACTGCTGACAGTATTCTCAGTGCAGCTAGTGAATCGTTAATTTGCTGAGTTTTCTCATGTGATGTGAATGAGTCTGGTGAGTCTGGCCTGCTTTCATCAAACAAGTCCTCCAAACAATAACCAGAGTACTCAATATCTGACACCATAGACCGAGGTGACTCAGGTCTACCTCCAGTATACTGTAAGTAGTAATTACAATGTTGATCGCTGACTTGGCCAACTGTCGGGTGGTCAAACAAGTGACACTCGTCAAGTGATGCCACAGACCCTGGGGAAGATGGTCTAAAGTCTGCCAACCAGTCCTGCAACTGTGAAAACTCAAAATCTGAAGACATTGATTCTGGGGAAAGGGGCCTCTCACGAGATAGCTGTTCCATGTCTGCTAAAATGGATTCTGGAGAATCTGGTCTAGCTCGTTCAAACAGGCTTTCAAGACATAGATCGGCATCTTCCCAATCTGATGTGTCTGACACTGGTGAAGGCGACCTATTTGGTAGATATCCAAAATAAGAAGCAAAAGCCTGCCATTTGAATTGAGGTATGGGAGAGTCAGGAGAGAGGGGCCTATATTCATCCAGAGATGGTGCGGAGTCAGTGGACTGAGGTCTTAATTCAGTCATCCAATAGTCGAGGAAAGACTGATTGTAATCATCATGGGATGACCATGATTCAGGGGAAAGAGGTCTGATTTCATGGGCATCCTGTTTAACGCTAGGATCTGACTCCTTCAATTGGGCTCTACCTTTGACATCTGCATAGCTTAGATGTTTCACTGCTGACAGTATTCTCAGTGCAGCTAGTGAATCGTTAATTTGCTGAGTTTTCTCGTGTGATGTGAATGAGTCTGGTGAGTCTGGCCTGCTTTCATCAAACAAGTCCTCCAAACAATAACCAGAGTACTCAATATCTGACACCATAGACCGAGGTGACTCAGGTCTACCTCCAGTATACTGTAAGTAGTAATTACAATGTTGATCACTGACTTGGCCAACTGTCGGGTGGTCAAACAAGTGACACTCGTCAAGTGATGCCACAGACCCTGGGGAAGATGGTCTAAAGTCTGCCAACCAGTCCTGCAACTGTGAAAACTCAAAATCTGAAGACATTGATTCTGGGGAAAGGGGCCTCTCACGAGATAGCTGTTCCATGTCTGCTAAAATGGATTCTGGAGAATCTGGTCTAGCTTGTTCAAACAGGCTTTCAAGACATAGATCGGCATCTTCCCAATCTGATGTGTCTGACACTGGTGAAGGCGACCTATTTGCTAGATATCCAAAATCATAAACATAAACCGCCCATTTAAACTCAGGTATGGGTGAGTCAGGAGAGAGGGACCTAAATTCATCCAGAGATGGTGCGGAGTCAGTGGACTGAGGTCTTAATTCAGTCATCCAATAGTCGAGGAAAGACTGATTGTAATCATCGTGGGATGACCATGATTCAGGGGAAAGAGGTCTGATTTCATGGGCATCCTGTTTAACGCTAGGATCTGACTCCTTCAATTGGGCTCTACCTTTGACATCTGCATAGCTTAGATGTTTCACTGCTGACAGTATTCTCAGTGCAGCTAGTGAATCGTTAATTTGCTGAGTTTTCTCGTGTGATGTGAATGAGTCTGGTGAGTCTGGCCTGCTTTCATCAAACAAGTCCTCCAAACAATAACCAGAGTACTCAATATCTGACACCATAGACCGAGGTGACTCAGGTCTACCTCCAGTATACTGTAAGTAGTAATTACAATGTTGATCACTGACTTGGCCAACTGTCGGGTGGTCAAACAAGTGACACTCGTCAAGTGATGCCACAGACCCTGGGGAAGATGGTCTAAAGTCTGCCAACCAGTCCTGCAACTGTGAAAACTCAAAATCTGAAGACATTGATTCTGGGGAAAGGGGCCTCTCACGAGATAGCTGTTCCATGTCTGCTAAAATGGATTCTGGAGAATCTGGTCTAGCTTGTTCAAACAGGCTTTCAAGACATAGATCGGCATCTTCCCAATCTGATGTGTCTGACACTGGTGAAGGCGACCTATTTGCTAGATATCCAAAATCATAAACATAAACCGCCCATTTAAACTCAGGTATGGGTGAGTCAGGAGAGAGGGACCTAAATTCATCCAGAGATGGTGCGGAGTCAGTGGACTGAGGTCTTAATTCAGTCATCCAATAGTCGAGGAAAGACTGATTGTAATCATCGTGGGATGACCATGATTCAGGGGAAAGAGGTCTGATTTCATGGGCATCCTGTTTAACGCTAGGATCTGACTCCTTCAATTGGGCTCTACCTTTGACATCTGCATAGCTTAGATGTTTCACTGCTGACAGTATTCTCAGTGCAGCTAGTGAATCGTTAATTTGCTGAGTTTTCTCGTGTGATGTGAATGAGTCTGGTGAGTCTGGCCTGCTTTCATCAAACAAGTCCTCCAAACAATAACCAGAGTACTCAATATCTGACACCATAGACCGAGGTGACTCAGGTCTACCTCCAGTATACTGTAAGTAGTAATTACAATGTTGATCGCTGACTTGGCCAACTGTCGGGTGGTCAAACAAGTGACACTCGTCAAGTGATGCCACAGACCCTGGGGAAGATGGTCTAAAGTCTGCCAACCAGTCCTGCAACTGTGAAAACTCAAAATCTGAAGACATTGATTCTGGGGAAAGGGGCCTCTCACGAGATAGCTGTTCCATGTCTGCTAAAATGGATTCTGGAGAATCTGGTCTAGCTTGTTCAAACAGGCTTTCAAGACATAGATCGGCATCTTCCCAATCTGATGTGTCTGACACTGGTGAAGGCGACCTATTTGCTAGATATCCAAAATAAGAACCAAAAGCCCGCCATTTGAATTGAGGTATGGGAGAGTCAGGAGAGAGGGGCCTATATTCATCCAGAGATGGTGCGGAGTCAGTGGACTGAGGTCTTAATTCAGTCATCCAATAGTCAAGGAAAGACTGATTGTAATCATCGTGGGATGACCATGATTCAGGGGAAAGAGATCTGATTTCATGTGCTTGCTTTTGAACACTAGGATCTTCCTCTTTCAATTGGGCTGTACATTTCACAACATCTGCATAGCTTAGATGTTTCACTGCTGACAGTATTCTCAGTGCAGCTAGTGAATCGTTAATTTGCTGAGTTTTCTCATGTGATGTGAATGAGTCTGGTGAGTCTGGCCTGCTTTCATCAAACAAGTCCTCCAAACAATAACCAGAGTACTCAATATCTGACACCATAGACCGAGGTGACTCAGGAATACCTCCAGTATACTGTAAGTAGTAATTACAATGTTGATCGCTGACTTGGCCAACTGTCGGGTGGTCAAACAAGTGACACTCGTCAAGTGATGCCACAGACCATGGGGAAGATGGTCTAAAGTCTGCCAACCAGTCCTGCAACTGTGAAAACTCAAAATCTGAAGACATTGATTCTGGGGAAAGGGGCCTCTCACGAGATAGCTGTTCCATGTCTGCTAAAATGGATTCTGGAGAATCTGGTCTAGCTCGTTCAAACAGGCTTTCAAGACATAGATCGGCATCTTCCCAATCTGATGTGTCTGACACTGGTGAAGGCGACCTATTTGGTAGATATCCAAAATAAGAAGCAAAAGCCTGCCATTTGAATTGAGGTATGGGAGAGTCAGGAGAGAGGGGCCTATATTCATCCAGAGATGGTGCGGAGTCAGTGGACTGAGGTCTTAATTCAGTCATCCAATAGTCGAGGAAAGACTGATTGTAATCATCATGGGATGACCATGATTCAGGGGAAAGAGGTCTGATTTCATGGGCATCCTGTTTAACGCTAGGATCTGACTCCTTCAATTGGGCTCTACCTTTGACATCTGCATAGCTTAGATGTTTAACTGCTGACACTATTCTAAGTGCAGCTAGTGAATCGTTAATTTGCTGAGTTTTCTCGTGTGATGTGAATGAGTCTGGTGAGTCTGGCCTGCTTTCATCAAACAAGTCCTCCAAACAATAACCAGAGTACTCAATATCTGACACCATAGACCGAGGTGACTCAGGTCTACCTCCAGTATACTGTAAGTAGTAATTACAATGTTGATCACTGACTTGGCCAACTGTCGGGTGGTCAAACAAGTGACACTCGTCAAGTGATGCCACAGACCCTGGGGAAGATGGTCTAAAGTCTGCCAACCAGTCCTGCAACTGTGAAAACTCAAAATCTGAAGACATTGATTCTGGGGAAAGGGGCCTCTCACAAGATAGCTGTTCCATGTCTGCTAAAATGGATTCTGGAGAATCTGGTCTAGCTTGTTCAAACAGGCTTTCAAGACATAGATCGGCATCTTCCCAATCTGATGTGTCTGACATTGGTGAAGGCGACCTATTTGCTAGATATCCAAAATAAGAAGCAAAAGCCCGCCATTTGAATTGAGGAATGGGAGAGTCAGGAGAGAGGGGCCTATATTCATCCAGAGATGGTGCGGAGTCAGTGGACTGAGGTCTTAATTCAGTCATCCAATAGTCAAGGAAAGACTGATTGTAATCATCGTGGGATGACCATGATTCAGGGGAAAGAGATCTGATTTCATGTGCTTGCTTTTGAACACTAGGATCTTCCTCTTTCAATTGGGCTGTACATTTCACAACATCTGCATAGCTTAGATGTTTCACTGCTGACAGTATTCTCAGTGCAGCTAGTGAATTGTTAATTTGCTGAGTTTTCTCATGTGATGTGAATGAGTCTGGTGAGTCTGGCCTGCTTTCATCAAACAAGTCCTCCAAACAATAACCAGAGTACTCAATATCTGACACCATAGACCGAGGTGACTCAGGTCTACCTCCAGTATACTGTAAGTAGTAATTACAATGTTGATCGCTGACTTGGCCAACTGTCGGGTGGTCAAACAAGTGACACTCGTCAAGTGATGCCACAGACCCTGGGGAAGATGGTCTAAAGTCTGCCAACCAGTCCTGCAACTGTGAAAACTCAAAATCTGAAGACATTGATTCTGGGGAAAGGGGCCTCTCACGAGATAGCTGTTCCATGTCTGCTAAAATGGATTCTGGAGAATCTGGTCTAGCTCGTTCAAACAGGCTTTCAAGACATAGATCGGCATCTTCCCAATCTGATGTGTCTGACACTGGTGAAGGCGACCTATTTGCTAGATATCCAAAATCAGAAGCAAAAGCCTGCCATTTGAATTGAGGTATGGGAGAGTCAGGAGAGAGGGACCTAAATTCATCGAGAGATGGTGCGGAGTCAGTGGACTGAGGTCTTAATTCAGTCATCCAATAGTCGAGGAAAGACTGATTGTAATCATCATGGGATGACCATGATTCAGGGGAAAGAGGTCTGATTTCATGGGCATCCTGTTTAACGCTAGGATCTGACTCCTTCAATTGGGCTCTACCTTTGACATCTGCATAGCTTAGATGTTTCACTGCTGACAGTATTCTCAGTGCAGCTAGTGAATCGTTAATTTGCTGAGTTTTCTCGTGTGATGTGAATGAGTCTGGTGAGTCTGGCCTGCTTTCATCAAACAAGTCCTCCAAACAATAACCAGAGTACTCAATATCTGACACCATAGACCGAGGTGACTCAGGTCTACCTCCAGTATACTGTAAGTAGTAATTACAATGTTGATCGCTGACTTGGCCAACTGTCGGGTGGTCAAACAAGTGACACTCGTCAAGTGATGCCACAGACCCTGGGGAAGATGGTCTAAAGTCTGCCAACCAGTCCTGCAACTGTGAAAACTCAAAATCTGAAGACATTGATTCTGGGGAAAGGGGCCTCTCACGAGATAGCTGTTCCATGTCTGCTAAAATGGATTCTGGAGAATCTGGTCTAGCTCGTTCAAACAGGCTTTCAAGACATAGATCGGCATCTTCCCAATCTGATGGGTCTGACACTGGTGAAGGCGACCTATTTGGTAGATATCCAAAATAAGAAGCAAAAGCCTGCCATTTGAATTGAGGTATGGGAGAGTCAGGAGAGAGGGGCCTATATTCATCCAGAGATGGTGCGGAGTCAGTGGACTGAGGTCTTAATTCAGTCATCCAATAGTCAAGGAAAGACTGATTGTAATCATCGTGGGATGACCATGATTCAGGGGAAAGAGATCTGATTTCATGTGCTTGCTTTTGAACACTAGGATCTTCCTCTTTCAATTGGGCTGTACATTTCACAACATCTGCATAGCTTAGATGTTTCACTGCTGACAGTATTCTCAGTGCAGCTAGTGAATCGTTAATTTGCTGAGTTTTCTCATGTGATGTGAATGAGTCTGGTGAGTCTGGCCTGCTTTCATCAAACAAGTCCTCCAAACAATAACCAGAGTACTCAATATCTGACACCATAGACCGAGGTGACTCAGGTCTACCTCCAGTATACTGTAAGTAGTAATTACAATGTTGATCGCTGACCTGGCCAACTGTCGGGTGGTCAAACAAGTGACACTCGTCAAGTGATGCCACAGACCCTGGGGAAGATGGTCTAAAGTCTGCCAACCAGTCCTGCAACTGTGAAAACTCAAAATCTGAAGACATTGATTCTGGGGAAAGGGGCCTCTCACGAGATAGCTGTTCCATGTCTGCTAAAATGGATTCTGGAGAATCTGGTCTAGCTCGTTCAAACAGGCTTTCAAGACATATATCGGTATCTTCCCAATCTGATGTGTCTGACACTGGTGAAGGCGACCTATTTGGTAGATATCCAAAATAAGAAGCAAAAGCCTGCCATTTGAATTGAGGTATGGGAGAGTCAGGAGAGAGGGGCCTATATTCATCCAGAGATGGTGCGGAGTCAGTGGACTGAGGTCTTAATTCAGTCACCCAATAGTCAAGGAAAGACTGATTGTAATCATCGTGGGATGACCATGATTCAGGGGAAAGAGATCTGATTTCATGTGCTTGCTTTTGAACACTAGGATCTTCCTCTTTCAATTGGGCTGTACATTTCACAACATCTGCATAGCTTAGATGTTTCACTGCTGACAGTATTCTCAGTGCAGCTAGTGAATCGTTAATTTGCTGAGTTTTCTCATGTGATGTGAATGAGTCTGGTGAGTCTGGCCTGCTTTCATCAAACAAGTCCTCCAAACAATAACCAGAGTACTCAATATCTGACACCATAGACCGAGGTGACTCAGGAATACCTCCAGTATACTGTAAGTAGTAATTACAATGTTGATCGCTGACCTGGCCAACTGTCGGGTGGTCAAACAAGTGACACTCGTCAAGTGATGCCACAGACCCTGGGGAAGATGGTCTAAAGTCTGCCAACCAGTCCTGCAACTGTGAAAACTCAAAATCTGAAGACATTGATTCTGGGGAAAGGGGCCTCTCACGAGATAGCTGTTCCATGTCTGCTAAAATGGATTCTGGAGAATCTGGTCTAGCTCGTTCAAACAGGCTTTCAAGACATAGATCGGCATCTTCCCAATCTGATGTGTCTGACACTGGTGAAGGCGACCTATTTGGTAGATATCCAAAATAAGAAGCAAAAGCCTGCCATTTGAATTGAGGTATGGGAGAGTCAGGAGAGAGGGGCCTATATTCATCCAGAGATGGTGCGGAGTCAGTGGACTGAGGTCTTAATTCAGTCATCCAATAGTCAAGGAAAGACTGATTGTAATCATCGTGGGATGACCATGATTCAGGGGAAAGAGATCTGATTTCATGTGCTTGCTTTTGAACACTAGGATCTTCCTCTTTCAATTGGGCTGTACATTTCACAACATCTGCATAGCTTAGATGTTTCACTGCTGACAGTATTCTCAGTGCAGCTAGTGAATCGTTAATTTGCTGAGTTTTCTCATGTGATGTGAATGAGTCTGGTGAGTCTGGCCTGCTTTCATCAAACAAGTCCTCCAAACAATAACCAGAGTACTCAATATCTGACACCATAGACCGAGGTGACTCAGGTCTACCTCCAGTATACTGTAAGTAGTAATTACAATGTTGATCGCTGACCTGGCCAACTGTCGGGTGGTCAAACAAGTGACACTCGTCAAGTGATGCCACAGACCCTGGGGAAGATGGTCTAAAGTCTGCCAACCAGTCCTGCAACTGTGAAAACTCAAAATCTGAAGACATTGATTCTGGGGAAAGGGGCCTCTCATGAGATAGCTGTTCCATGTCTGCTAAAATGGATTCTGGAGAATCTGGTCTAGCTCGTTCAAACAGGCTTTCAAGACATAGATCGGCATCTTCCCAATCTGATGTGTCTGACACTGGTGAAGGCGACCTATTTGGTAGATATCCAAAATAAGAAGCAAAAGCCTGCCATTTGAATTGAGGTATGGGAGAGTCAGGAGAGAGGGGCCTATATTCATCCAGAGATGGTGCGGAGTCAGTGGACTGAGGTCTTAATTCAGTCATCCAATAGTCGAGGAAAGACTGATTGTAATCATCATGGGATGACCATGATTCAGGGGAAAGAGGTCTGATTTCATGGGCATCCTGTTTAACGCTAGGATCTGACTCCTTCAATTGGGCTCTACCTTTGACATCTGCATAGCTTAGATGTTTCACTGCTGACAGTATTCTCAGTGCAGCTAGTGAATCGTTAATTTGCTGAGTTTTCTCGTGTGATGTGAATGAGTCTGGTGAGTCTGGCCTGCTTTCATCAAACAAGTCCTCCAAACAATAACCAGAGTACTCAATATCTGACACCATAGACCGAGGTGACTCAGGTCTACCTCCAGTATACTGTAAGTAGTAATTACAATGTTGATCACTGACTTGGCCAACTGTCGGGTGGTCAAACAAGTGACACTCGTCAAGTGATGCCACAGACCCTGGGGAAGATGGTCTAAAGTCTGCCAACCAGTCCTGCAACTGTGAAAACTCAAAATCTGAAGACATTGATTCTGGGGAAAGGGGCCTCTCACGAGATAGCTGTTCCATGTCTGCTAAAATGGATTCTGGAGAATCTGGTCTAGCTTGTTCAAACAGGCTTTCAAGACATAGATCGGCATCTTCCCAATCTGATGTGTCTGACACTGGTGAAGGCGACCTATTTGCTAGATATCCAAAATCATAAACATAAACCGCCCATTTAAACTCAGGTATGGGTGAGTCAGGAGAGAGGGACCTAAATTCATCCAGAGATGGTGCGGAGTCAGTGGACTGAGGTCTTAATTCAGTCATCCAATAGTCGAGGAAAGACTGATTGTAATCATCGTGGGATGACCATGATTCAGGGGAAAGAGGTCTGATTTCATGGGCATCCTGTTTAACGCTAGGATCTGACTCCTTCAATTGGGCTCTACCTTTGACATCTGCATAGCTTAGATGTTTCACTGCTGACAGTATTCTCAGTGCAGCTAGTGAATCGTTAATTTGCTGAGTTTTCTCGTGTGATGTGAATGAGTCTGGTGAGTCTGGCCTGCTTTCATCAAACAAGTCCTCCAAACAATAACCAGAGTACTCAATATCTGACACCATAGACTGAGGTGACTCAGGTCTACCTCCAGTATACTGTAAGTAGTAATTACAATGTTGATCGCTGACTTGGCCAACTGTCGGGTGGTCAAACAAGTGACACTCGTCAAGTGATGCCACAGACCCTGGGGAAGATGGTCTAAAGTCTGCCAACCAGTCCTGCAACTGTGAAAACTCAAAATCTGAAGACATTGATTCTGGGGAAAGGGGCCTCTCACGAGATAGCTGTTCCATGTCTGCTAAAATGGATTCTGGAGAATCTGGTCTAGCTTGTTCAAACAGGCTTTCAAGACATAGATCGGCATCTTCCCAATCTGATGTGTCTGACACTGGTGAAGGCGACCTATTTGCTAGATATCCAAAATCATAAACATAAACCGCCCATTTAAACTCAGGTATGGGTGAGTCAGGAGAGAGGGACCTAAATTCATCCAGAGATGGTGCGGAGTCAGTGGACTGAGGTCTTAATTCAGTCATCCAATAGTCGAGGAAAGACTGATTGTAATCATCGTGGGATGACCATGATTCAGGGGAAAGAGGTCTGATTTCATGGGCATCCTGTTTAACGCTAGGATCTGACTCCTTCAATTGGGCTCTACCTTTGACATCTGCATAGCTTAGATGTTTCACTGCTGACAGTATTCTCAGTGCAGCTAGTGAATCGTTAATTTGCTGAGTTTTCTCGTGTGATGTGAATGAGTCTGGTGAGTCTGGCCTGCTTTCATCAAACAAGTCCTCCAAACAATAACCAGAGTACTCAATATCTGACACCATAGACTGAGGTGACTCAGGTCTACCTCCAGTATACTGTAAGTAGTAATTACAATGTTGATCACTGACTTGGCCAACTGTCGGGTGGTCAAACAAGTGACACTCGTCAAGTGATGCCACAGACCCTGGGGAAGATGGTCTAAAGTCTGCCAACCAGTCCTGCAACTGTGAAAACTCAAAATCTGAAGACATTGATTCTGGGGAAAGGGGCCTCTCACGAGATAGCTGTTCCATGTCTGCTAAAATGGATTCTGGAGAATCTGGTCTAGCTTGTTCAAACAGGCTTTCAAGACATAGATCGGCATCTTCCCAATCTGATGTGTCTGACACTGGTGAAGGCGACCTATTTGCTAGATATCCAAAATCATAAACATAAACTGCCCATTTAAACTCAGGTATGGGTGAGTCAGGAGAGAGGGACCTAAATTCATCCAGAGATGGTGCGGAGTCAGTGGACTGAGGTCTTAATTCAGTCATCCAATAGTCGAGGAAAGACTGATTGTAATCATCGTGGGATGACCATGATTCAGGGGAAAGAGGTCTGATTCCATGGGCATCCTGTTTAACGCTAGGATCTGACTCCTTCAATTGGGCTCTACCTTTGACATCTGCATAGCTTAGATGTTTCACTGCTGACAGTATTCTCAGTGCAGCTAGTGAATCGTTAATTTGCTGAGTTTTCTCGTGTGATGTGAATGAGTCTGGTGAGTCTGGCCTGCTTTCATCAAACAAGTCCTCCAAACAATAACCAGAGTACTCAATATCTGACACCATAGACCGAGGTGACTCAGGTCTACCTCCAGTATACTGTAAGTAGTAATTACAATGTTGATCGCTGACTTGGCCAACTGTCGGGTGGTCAAACAAGTGACACTCGTCAAGTGATGCCACAGACCCTGGGGAAGATGGTCTAAAGTCTGCCAACCAGTCCTGCAACTGTGAAAACTCAAAATCTGAAGACATTGATTCTGGGGAAAGGGGCCTCTCACGAGATAGCTGTTCCATGTCTGCTAAAATGGATTCTGGAGAATCTGGTCTAGCTTGTTCAAACAGGCTTTCAAGACATAGATCGGCATCTTCCCAATCTGATGTGTCTGACACTGGTGAAGGCGACCTATTTGCTAGATATCCAAAATAAGAAGCAAAAGCCCGCCATTTGAATTGAGGTATGGGAGAGTCAGGAGAGAGGGGCCTATATTCATCCAGAGATGGTGCGGAGTCAGTGGACTGAGGTCTTAATTCAGTCATCCAATAGTCGAGGAAAGACTGATTGTAATCATCATGGGATGACCATGATTCAGGGGAAAGAGGTCTGATTTCATGGGCATCCTGTTTAACGCTAGGATCTGACTCCTTCAATTGGGCTCTACCTTTGACATCTGCATAGCTTAGATGTTTAACTGCTGACACTATTCTAAGTGCAGCTAGTGAATCGTTAATTTGCTGAGTTTTCTCGTGTGATGTGAATGAGTCTGGTGAGTCTGGCCTGCTTTCATCAAACAAGTCCTCCAAACAATAACCAGAGTACTCAATATCTGACACCATAGACCGAGGTGACTCAGGTCTACCTCCAGTATACTGTAAGTAGTAATTACAATGTTGATCACTGACTTGGCCAACTGTTGGGTGGTCAAACAAGTGACACTCGTCAAGTGATGCCACAGACCCTGGGGAAGATGGTCTAAAGTCTGCCAACCAGTCCTGCAACTGTGAAAACTCAAAATCTGAAGACATTGATTCTGGGGAAAGGGGCCTCTCACGAGATAGCTGTTCCATGTCTGCTAAAATGGATTCTGGAGAATCTGGTCTAGCTTGTTCAAACAGGCTTTCAAGACATAGATCGGCATCTTCCCAATCTGATGTGTCTGACACTGGTGAAGGCGACCTATTTGCTAGATATCCAAAATCATAAACATAAACCGCCCATTTAAACTCAGGTATGGGTGAGTCAGGAGAGAGGGACCTAAATTCATCCAGAGATGGTGCGGAGTCAGTGGACTGAGGTCTTAATTCAGTCATCCAATAGTCGAGGAAAGACTGATTGTAATCATCGTGGGATGACCATGATTCAGGGGAAAGAGGTCTGATTTCATGGGCATCCTGTTTAACGCTAGGATCTGACTCCTTCAATTGGGCTCTACCTTTGACATCTGCATAGCTTAGATGTTTCACTGCTGACAGTATTCTCAGTGCAGCTAGTGAATCGTTAATTTGCTGAGTTTTCTCGTGTGATGTGAATGAGTCTGGTGAGTCTGGCCTGCTTTCATCAAACAAGTCCTCCAAACAATAACCAGAGTACTCAATATCTGACACCATAGACCGAGGTGACTCAGGTCTACCTCCAGTATACTGTAAGTAGTAATTACAATGTTGATCGCTGACTTGGCCAACTGTCGGGTGGTCAAACAAGTGACACTCGTCAAGTGATGCCACAGACCCTGGGGAAGATGGTCTAAAGTCTGCCAACCAGTCCTGCAACTGTGAAAACTCAAAATCTGAAGACATTGATTCTGGGGAAAGGGGCCTCTCACGAGATAGCTGTTCCATGTCTGCTAAAATGGATTCTGGAGAATCTGGTCTAGCTTGTTCAAACAGGCTTTCAAGACATAGATCGGCATCTTCCCAATCTGATGTGTCTGACACTGGTGAAGGCGACCTATTTGCTAGATATCCAAAATAAGAAGCAAAAGCCCGCCATTTGAATTGAGGTATGGGAGAGTCAGGAGAGAGGGGCCTATATTCATCCAGAGATGGTGCGGAGTCAGTGGACTGAGGTCTTAATTCAGTCATCCAATAGTCAAGGAAAGACTGATTGTAATCATCGTGGGATGACCATGATTCAGGGGAAAGAGATCTGATTTCATGTGCTTGCTTTTGAACACTAGGATCTTCCTCTTTCAATTGGGCTGTACATTTCACAACATCTGCATAGCTTAGATGTTTCACTGCTGACAGTATTCTCAGTGCAGCTAGTGAATCGTTAATTTGCTGAGTTTTCTCATGTGATGTGAATGAGTCTGGCGAGTCTGGCCTGCTTTCATCAAACAAGTCCTCCAAACAATAACCAGAGTACTCAATATCTGACACCATAGACCGAGGTGACTCAGGAATACCTCCAGTATACTGTAAGTAGTAATTACAATGTTGATCGCTGACTTGGCCAACTGTCGGGTGGTCAAACAAGTGACACTCGTCAAGTGATGCCACAGACCATGGGGAAGATGGTCTAAAGTCTGCCAACCAGTCCTGCAACTGTGAAAACTCAAAATCTGAAGACATTGATTCTGGGGAAAGGGGCCTCTCACGAGATAGCTGTTCCATGTCTGCTAAAATGGATTCTGGAGAATCTGGTCTAGCTCGTTCAAACAGGCTTTCAAGACATAGATCGGCATCTTCCCAATCTGATGTGTCTGACACTGGTGAAGGCGACCTATTTGGTAGATATCCAAAATAAGAAGCAAAAGCCTGCCATTTGAATTGAGGTATGGGAGAGTCAGGAGAGAGGGGCCTATATTCATCCAGAGATGGTGCGGAGTCAGTGGACTGAGGTCTTAATTCAGTCATCCAATAGTCGAGGAAAGACTGATTGTAATCATCATGGGATGACCATGATTCAGGGGAAAGAGGTCTGATTTCATGGGCATCCTGTTTAACGCTAGGATCTGACTCCTTCAATTGGGCTCTACCTTTGACATCTGCATAGCTTAGATGTTTAACTGCTGACACTATTCTAAGTGCAGCTAGTGAATCGTTAATTTGCTGAGTTTTCTCGTGTGATGTGAATGAGTCTGGTGAGTCTGGCCTGCTTTCATCAAACAAGTCCTCCAAACAATAACCAGAGTACTCAATATCTGACACCATAGACCGAGGTGACTCAGGTCTACCTCCAGTATACTGTAAGTAGTAATTACAATGTTGATCACTGACTTGGCCAACTGTTGGGTGGTCAAACAAGTGACACTCGTCAAGTGATGCCACAGACCCTGGGGAAGATGGTCTAAAGTCTGCCAACCAGTCCTGCAACTGTGAAAACTCAAAATCTGAAGACATTGATTCTGGGGAAAGGGGCCTCTCACGAGATAGCTGTTCCATGTCTGCTAAAATGGATTCTGGAGAATCTGGTCTAGCTTGTTCAAACAGGCTTTCAAGACATAGATCGGCATCTTCCCAATCTGATGTGTCTGACACTGGTGAAGGTGACCTATTTGCTAGATATCCAAAATCATAAACATAAACCGCCCATTTAAACTCAGGTATGGGTGAGTCAGGAGAGAGGGACCTAAATTCATCCAGAGATGGTGCGGAGTCAGTGGACTGAGGTCTTAATTCAGTCATCCAATAGTCGAGGAAAGACTGATTGTAATCATCGTGGGATGACCATGATTCAGGGGAAAGAGGTCTGATTTCATGGGCATCCTGTTTAACGCTAGGATCTGACTCCTTCAATTGGGCTCTACCTTTGACATCTGCATAGCTTAGATGTTTCACTGCTGACAGTATTCTCAGTGCAGCTAGTGAATCGTTAATTTGCTGAGTTTTCTCGTGTGATGTGAATGAGTCTGGTGAGTCTGGCCTGCTTTCATCAAACAAGTCCTCCAAACAATAACCAGAGTACTCAATATCTGACACCATAGACAGAGGTGACTCAGGTCTACCTCCAGTATACTGTAAGTAGTAATTACAATGTTGATCGCTGACTTGGCCAACTGTCGGGTGGTCAAACAAGTGACACTCGTCAAGTGATGCCACAGACCCTGGGGAAGATGGTCTAAAGTCTGCCAACCAGTCCTGCAACTGTGAAAACTCAAAATCTGAAGACATTGATTCTGGGGAAAGGGGCCTCTCACGAGATAGCTGTTCCATGTCTGCTAAAATGGATTCTGGAGAATCTGGTCTAGCTTGTTCAAACAGGCTTTCAAGACATAGATCGGCATCTTCCCAATCTGATGTGTCTGACACTGGTGAAGGCGACCTATTTGCTAGATATCCAAAATCATAAACATAAACCGCCCATTTAAACTCAGGTATGGGTGAGTCAGGAGAGAGGGACCTAAATTCATCCAGAGATGGTGCGGAGTCAGTGGACTGAGGTCTTAATTCAGTCATCCAATAGTCGAGGAAAGACTGATTGTAATCATCGTGGGATGACCATGATTCAGGGGAAAGAGGTCTGATTTCATGGGCATCCTGTTTAACGCTAGGATCTGACTCCTTCAATTGGGCTCTACCTTTGACATCTGCATAGCTTAGATGTTTCACTGCTGACAGTATTCTCAGTGCAGCTAGTGAATCGTTAATTTGCTGAGTTTTCTCGTGTGATGTGAATGAGTCTGGTGAGTCTTGCCTGCTTTCATCAAACAAGTCCTCCAAACAATAACCAGAGTACTCAATATCTGACACCATAGACAGAGGTGACTCAGGTCTACCTCCAGTATACTGTAAGTAGTAATTACAATGTTGATCGCTGACTTGGCCAACTGTCGGGTGGTCAAACAAGTGACACTCGTCAAGTGATGCCACAGACCCTGGGGAAGATGGTCTAAAGTCTGCCAACCAGTCCTGCAACTGTGAAAACTCAAAATCTGAAGACATTGATTCTGGGGAAAGGGGCCTCTCACGAGATAGCTGTTCCATGTCTGCTAAAATGGATTCTGGAGAATCTGGTCTAGCTCGTTCAAACAGGCTTTCAAGACATAGATCGGCATCTTCCCAATCTGATGTGTCTGACACTGGTGAAGGCGACCTATTTGGTAGATATCCAAAATAAGAAGCAAAAGCCTGCCATTTGAATTGAGGTATGGGAGAGTCAGGAGAGAGGGGCCTATATTCATCCAGAGATGGTGCGGAGTCAGTGGACTGAGGTCTTAATTCAGTCATCCAATAGTCGAGGAAAGACTGATTGTAATCATCATGGGATGACCATGATTCAGGGGAAAGAGGTCTGATTTCATGGGCATCCTGTTTAACGCTAGGATCTGACTCCTTCAATTGGGCTCTACCTTTGACATCTGCATAGCTTAGATGTTTAACTGCTGACACTATTCTAAGTGCAGCTAGTGAATCGTTAATTTGCTGAGTTTTCTCGTGTGATGTGAATGAGTCTGGTGAGTCTGGCCTGCTTTCATCAAACAAGTCCTCCAAACAATAACCAGAGTATTCAATATCTGACACCATAGACCGAGGTGACTCAGGTCTACCTCCAGTATACTGTAAGTAGTAATTACAATGTTGATCACTGACTTGGCCAACTGTCGGGTGGTCAAACAAGTGACACTCGTCAAGTGATGCCACAGACCCTGGGGAAGATGGTCTAAAGTCTGCCAACCAGTCCTGCAACTGTGAAAACTCAAAATCTGAAGACATTGATTCTGGGGAAAGGGGCCTCTCACGAGATAGCTGTTCCATGTCTGCTAAAATGGATTCTGGAGAATCTGGTCTAGCTCGTTCAAACAGGCTTTCAAGACATAGATCGGCATCTTCCCAATCTGATGTGTCTGACACTGGTGAAGGCGACCTATTTGCTAGATATCCAAAATCAGAAGCAAAAGCCCGCCATTTGAATTGAGGTATGGGAGAGTCAGGAGAGAGGGGCCTATATTCATCCAGAGATGGTGCGGAGTCAGTGGACTGAGGTCTTAATTCAGTCATCCAATAGTCGAGGAAAGACTGATTGTAATCATCGTGGGATGACCATGATTCAGGGGAAAGAGGTCTGATTTCATGTGCTTGCTTTTGAACACTAGGATCTTCCTCTTTCAATTGGGCTGTACATTTCACAACATCTGCATAGCTTAGATGTTTCACTGCTGACAGTATTCTCAGTGCAGCTAGTGAATCGTTAATTTGCTGAGTTTTCTCATGTGATGTGAATGAGTCTGGTGAGTCTGGCCTGCTTTCATCAAACAAGTCCTCCAAACAATAACCAGAGTACTCAATATCTGACACCATAGACCGAGGTGACTCAGGTCTACCTCCAGTATACTGTAAGTAGTAATTACAATGTTGATCGCTGACTTGGCCAACTGTCGGGTGGTCAAACAAGTGACACTCGTCAAGTGATGCCACAGACCCTGGGGAAGATGGTCTAAAGTCTGCCAACCAGTCCTGCAACTGTGAAAACTCAAAATCTGAAGACATTGATTCTGGGGAAAGGGGCCTCTCACGAGATAGCTGTTCCATGTCTGCTAAAATGGATTCTGGAGAATCTGGTCTAGCTCGTTCAAACAGGCTTTCAAGACATAGATCGGCATCTTCCCAATCTGATGTGTCTGACACTGGTGAAGGCGACCTATTTGCTAGATATCCAAAATCAGAAGCAAAAGCCCGCCATTTGAATTGAGGTATGGGAGAGTCAGGAGAGAGGGGCCTATATTCATCCAGAGATGGTGCGGAGTCAGTGGACTGAGGTCTTAATTCAGTCATCCAATAGTCGAGGAAAGACTGATTGTAATCATCATGGGATGACCATGATTCAGGGGAAAGAGGTCTGATTTCATGGGCATCCTGTTTAACGCTAGGATCTGACTCCTTCAATTGGGCTCTACCTTTGACATCTGCATAGCTTAGATGTTTAACTGCTGACACTATTCTAAGTGCAGCTAGTGAATCGTTAATTTGCTGAGTTTTCTCGTGTGATGTGAATGAGTCTGGTGAGTCTGGCCTGCTTTCATCAAACAAGTCCTCCAAACAATAACCAGAGTATTCAATATCTGACACCATAGACCGAGGTGACTCAGGTCTACCTCCAGTATACTGTAAGTAGTAATTACAATGTTGATCACTGACTTGGCCAACTGTCGGGTGGTCAAACAAGTGACACTCGTCAAGTGATGCCACAGACCCTGGGGAAGATGGTCTAAAGTCTGCCAACCAGTCCTGCAACTGTGAAAACTCAAAATCTGAAGACATTGATTCTGGGGAAAGGGGCCTCTCACGAGATAGCTGTTCCATGTCTGCTAAAATGGATTCTGGAGAATCTGGTCTAGCTCGTTCAAACAGGCTTTCAAGACATAGATCGGCATCTTCCCAATCTGATGTGTCTGACACTGGTGAAGGCGACCTATTTGCTAGATATCCAAAATCAGAAGCAAAAGCCCGCCATTTGAATTGAGGTATGGGAGAGTCAGGAGAGAGGGGCCTATATTCATCCAGAGATGGTGCGGAGTCAGTGGACTGAGGTCTTAATTCAGTCATCCAATAGTCGAGGAAAGACTGATTGTAATCATCGTGGGATGACCATGATTCAGGGGAAAGAGGTCTGATTTCATGTGCTTGCTTTTGAACACTAGGATCTTCCTCTTTCAATTGGGCTGTACATTTCACAACATCTGCATAGCTTAGATGTTTCACTGCTGACAGTATTCTCAGTGCAGCTAGTGAATCGTTAATTTGCTGAGTTTTCTCATGTGATGTGAATGAGTCTGGTGAGTCTGGCCTGCTTTCATCAAACAAGTCCTCCAAACAATAACCAGAGTACTCAATATCTGACACCATAGACCGAGGTGACTCAGGTCTACCTCCAGTATACTGTAAGTAGTAATTACAATGTTGATCGCTGACTTGGCCAACTGTCGGGTGGTCAAACAAGTGACACTCGTCAAGTGATGCCACAGACCCTGGGGAAGATGGTCTAAAGTCTTCCAACCAGTCCTGCAACTGTGAAAACTCAAAATCTGAAGACATTGATTCTGGGGAAAGGGGCCTCTCATGAGATAGCTGTTCCATGTCTGCTAAAATGGATTCTGGAGAATCTGGTCTAGCTCGTTCAAACAGGCTTTCAAGACATAGATCGGCATCTTCCCAATCTGATGTGTCTGACACTGGTGAAGGCGACCTATTTGCTAGATATCCAAAATCAGAAGCAAAAGCCCGCCATTTGAATTGAGGTATGGGAGAGTCAGGAGAGAGGGGCCTATATTCATCCAGAGATGGTGCGGAGTCAGTGGACTGAGGTCTTAATTCAGTCATCCAATAGTCGAGGAAAGACTGATTGTAATCATCGTGGGATGACCATGATTCAGGGGAAAGAGGTCTGATTTCATGTGCTTGCTTTTGAACACTAGGATCTTCCTCTTTCAATTGGGCTGTACATTTCACAACATCTGCATAGCTTAGATGTTTCACTGCTGACAGTATTCTCAGTGCAGCTAGTGAATCGTTAATTTGCTGAGTTTTCTCATGTGATGTGAATGAGTCTGGTGAGTCTGGCCTGCTTTCATCAAACAAGTCCTCCAAACAATAACCAGAGTACTCAATATCTGACACCATAGACCGAGGTGACTCAGGTCTACCTCCAGTATACTGTAAGTAGTAATTACAATGTTGATCGCTGACTTGGCCAAGTGTTGGGTGGTCAGACAAGTAGAACTCTTCAAGTGATGACACAGACCCTGGGGAAGATGGCCTAAGTCCTGCCAACCAGTCCTGCAGGTGTGAATGATCAAAATCTGAAGATATTGATTCTGGGGACAAGGGCCTGTTACTAAACCTCTGCTTAAACTTACATAATTTTGGATAATCTGGTCCAGCATGTGATTGAACAGACTCCATTCTGAAGTCAGTCTTCCATTGGACCAGAGAAGACTCATGTTCTGTACTGTTGAATTCAGCATCAAGGTTTAATGCCAACGTCTTCGGAGAGATTGAATCCATGAACCTTAAATCATATTTGGGTCTGTGAACAAAGTTAAACACCACTGGTCCGGATGATGGTGTCACATCTTTAACTTGACCAGAGTCTGAGTAGGGATCATTAGCATTTGAGTAATCATCTGATGACTGAGTATCTTGTGGTGTAGGCCTGGTCTGTATAGCAACTCTGTGCTCATCTGAAATCATTGAGAGTGGTGATGATTGACTACTTCTAGAGTAATGCAAATAGTAATAAGAGTATTGCTTTTTAAGTTTGCCACAAATTGATGGCGAAAGACTGTATCCGTCAGCTGATGCTATGGATTCTCGTGATAATACAGGTGTATTTTGTCTATTCTCATCAGTCGTGGTTTTTGACTTTGGATATTCTGATTCAGGTGGCAGTTTGACTTCAAGTTGCCTTTCCTTTTCACCTGATATTTCCGAGTGTTGAATATGATTAAATGGCATAGAATCTGCATAAGCTAGAGATTTCGGAGATGGCAGAATCATGGGTCGTAGTTTTTCATCATACGATTCAAGAAAATATCCAGAGTTTTCGATTCTTGACAGAGGAGACACTGGTCTACTTTCAGAATATTTAATAAAATAATCACAATGTAGATTAATGAATTCCGATATTGCCAATTCAGGAGAGAGATGTCCCTCAGTTGATATCACAGATTCTGGTGACGATTGTCTAATATCTACCAACCAGTCCTGGAGATATGATGAAACAATATCTGTAGACAATGCTTCTGGTGACACAATTCTTTGACTTTCGTCTTTCCATAAACTCTCTTTACTCTTTAAATCTCCTTCACTAACTGATTTTAAAGTCTCCAAAGATACCTCACCTGGCTTTCCTCCTGAGTATAGTAAATAATAATCACAATACTGGCTCCTTAGTTGTGCTCTGTCTGCTTCAGAAACTAACAGTTCATAGAATGAAAAACTGCATTGAGATGCCTCCGATTCTGGAGAGGAAGATCTGATGTCCCTCTCTGACATCTCTGTTTCAAGGGCATCTGGCTTGTTCCAAGACAATCGTTCCTTACAGCTATCTATCTCAGTGTAGTCAACATCCAAATGCAATGGTAAAGAATATGCACTTGAATTTGAATGTAGATAGTAGTCTCCTGAAATGAACTGAGAACCTGGACTACTATTTGTGTTTAGCTCAGTCTCACAGCCAGGGAATCCTGTTCTATATGATGGTATCTGTAGCACAACAGAGCCTGGTGAATCAGCTCTATTCTCATAATACAGCTCGTGTAGACTTAAATCAGCATATTCTACATCCGACATCGTTGAATCTGGAGAATTTGATCTATCTGACCAAATAGAAGACTGATCCAAGAGACATGTAAATTGGGGGACAGGAGAGTCAGGAGACAGGGTTCTGTATTCATCAAGTGATGCGAGAGAAGCAGGTGAATCTAGTCTTTCCTCTTGAGTTAATCCTTCCAGACAAATATCTGAATATTCCCAGTCTGAAGTTTCTAACTCTGTTGAAGCTGACCTATTTCCTGAGAAAAGTAAATAATAATCACAACACAGATTGTTGTACTGGGGAACTGGTGAGTCAGGAGAAAGAGACTTATGCTCCTCAACAGACACAACCGATTCTGAAGGCCTTGTGTAGGTGGACAATTCATCTAGATAAGCACGATTTCCATCATCTGAACATATTGATTCAGGAGACAGTGGGTACTTTGTAACAGAGGACAACTGTACAAAATCCCACCCCATCTCAGTGTCACTGTCTGCACTGACAAATTCCATGGAATTAGCGAATGAATCATTTGAATCATTATATTCCGTTTCCGAGAACACAGATTCAGGGGAATCTGGTCTTTCTTGTGGAAACAAATCCTCTTGACATAAATCACTGTAGTCCGGGTGAAAATAGACTGACTCAGCAGAATAAGAGCTATGTGTAGACAAAGACACAGAATATTCTGGTAATAATGGCCCATACTGTGGAATGGGGGAGTCTGGGGAAAGACGTGTATATCGGTCAATAGATATATCCGAGTCTGGTGAACATGCTCTACTGTCAGGGAACAGGTCTTCAAGCCAAAACTCATCACAATCTATATCTGAAGTCACAGGTGAGGATGATCTATACTCCCCCTGTATCATTGGACACTCTGGTAGAGGTGGACTATACTCGGGCACTGGGGAATCAGGAGACAGTGACCTGTACTCATTCATAGATTCATAGGACTCAGGTGAACCAGGACGCAATTCATCAGAGAACTCTGTAAGAGAATATGAATCTAGCGCACTGTCTAAGTCTTCCCAACGACATGCTGGCTTTTCATACTCGTACATAGCTTTTACATAAGATGCTTTATATTCGAGAAATTTTAATTCAACCTCTGGTGATTGACTCCCATCTGAGAAATACATCTCATCATCTAACGAATCATCACAGTCTAATGAATCAGCATAGTCTGGAGATAAAATCCTCCTTTCCCCCAAAGGAGAGTCAGGTGACATTGCCCTATAATCACTAATTGACATCACAGATTCAGGGGATAACATCATAATCTCTTCTTTCTCAGAAAACAGTATAAATCGGTCATACTCATTTCCAGATGCTATTTCTTTTCCAGGTGCTTGTGATGTGAGTTGGGTGATGGGCATAGCAATGTTGGAAGTAATGGCCGTTTGCTTGTAGGATGTTTTTGCCCTGACTATTACACTATCACCATCTGGACTAGCAGAAGAGAAACTAACGTTCCTCTCAGTTGAGACAATTGCCATCGGACTAGATCCACTAGATGTCATAGTTTGTTTCATCATGCTAGCTGTGTTAGTAGGCTCAGTGGAGTGTACTTTGTGTAATTTTGAAACCTCTCCAGGTTCGTCAATGAAGGACATGCTCTCGGGATCATCTTCCTGATCACCTGAGGATTTAAGACTTGCCTTGTCATGACCATAAAGCATTCTATAAAAGTGGGCTCTGATCTCATCTATATGTTCCTGAGAGACCCTGCCTTTTTGATCCTCATCTCTGTCTTCTTCAGTCATAGGGCACTGCTCAGAAAACGTAGCCTTGCTTGTGCTAGAGGGAATTTCTCTGCCAGTGGCTTTATCTGTCTTGGGCTTGGCTTTAGGAGTAAAGTTAAACAATGCAGTGGAGACATAAGAACCAACTTGTGGTGTATCATTAAAAAGACCCCAAAACTCAATGAAGTCTGCCTCAGCTTGGTCTGATTCAGACTGGCTTAAACCAATGTCTTTAGGTGCAGATATCCTTATAGGTGATTGCCATTTCTCATCTTCATCACCTCTCACCAACTGTGGGCTCTGGCAGGAGTCATCTTGGACTTTGCACTCTGCATCAGCTTGCATTGGCCTGGTGACACCCCCTAGGGGTGTAACTGCAACACGTTGATTGTCTTTCCCTCTGTACTGGGGGACATCTACCTTAGATCCTAGCCTCCACAGGGCTGCATCTTTTGAGCAAGGAGACACACTTACTTGCTCATTGATGCCATCATTAGTTGTAGATTCTCGTGCAATGGCATCCTCTGATGTCCAGGGGTTAGTGTTCAATTCACTGAAAGATAAAATAGGCTGGGTCATAAAATATGATTCGGCAGAAATGCTAAAGAGACAGACAGCAGACAGACGGCAGACAGACAGACAGACAGCGCTCCACCACTAGCTCAGTTGTGAAAGTTTCTTTAGGTGAAATTTTATTTTATCTTATTGTATTGTGTTTTAGGTTTTTATATACATATAAATAACGGTAATGGGTCGCACACACCAAGACTGCATTTCAGTAATTTATTCTTGCATTTTGGACAGGAGACCAAAATGCAGTGTCCACTGACACTGATGAAGGCTGGATAGCCGAAACGTTTGTCTCCTGTCCAAAATGCAAGAATAAATTACTGAAATGACCCATTACTGTTATTTATGTGTTATGATTTGAACAGGTAACGCACCTTAAGTCAGAGCGCAGTGGTCACATGAAGAGTTATCTAGGTTTTTATATACACCTTAATTCGTTTTTAGTTTTTTTCTTTTGTCATGCCATTGTTTTTAAACCCTGTAGTGCGTTACAAACAAAATGTATTTTTGTTATTACGTTAACTTGTTGTGGCAACAATCTGACAACTCGAGTATCCAGAGTAATTTTGAATAAACGTACTGTGGGATCTCTAGTTCCTCCAGCAGGTCACCGTGCATGCTGTCTGAGTGGGTGTGTCCAGCAGCCTCCGCCCAGGAAGGCATGTCCAAGAGAGAAGCCACCGACAGGTCCTCTTCCGAGACAGCAGGGGGCGGTCTGCGGTCTGACTCCACCTCCATCAGTCGCACCATTCTAGGGCTTTCTACTTCCTCTTGCACTGACGATAGTGCTACCGACACTGCCATAAAGAAACACAATCATGCACATTTTTATACATGTGTGCATTGTGCACACATTTATATTTTGGGCATTTACTTGTTGCTGTCGGGCAGAGACCTTTTTTTGTAAATGAATGCCCTAGCTACTTTTGGAAATCTACAATCTCTGAAAACACTTCGCGATGCGAGGCATTGTAAGCTTGTAGATCGTCTTTTACACAATTTAATAATAAAAAGGAGCGGTTTCCACCTGACGGCACCAATATACAAAGTGTAAGGCAAGTGCCATGATGACACCATTCAACCAACAATGTGCAGGTGGTCGAGTAAATAGACTGTTAAGAAGACAAATATGTGCTATAGAGTAACTAGGATAGCAGATACAGTATACATCAACTCTCATCTAAACAGATGACTAGATGACTGTTTGGCGATTACAGTGTTATAGTGTGGTCTAGAACATTTTAGCTCGAGACCTAAAAGATAAATTAGACGTTTACCCGGGACTGAAGCTAGTGAAAATAGCAGAATGCATTACTTTGCACTACGTTGTGATCTTGTATATCGGCTATTTTAACTACTAAATTGCCATATTCACTCACTTTCGCTTCCGTTTTCCCGATTTGCAGACCTCCATTGTAAAAAAAACAGCTTGAAGAAATTAGCTCACGCTGTTTATCTTTCGCTAGAAACGTTAATATTTCAATCGCGATGTGATGAAAAAATCTGGTCAATCAAATCAGATACGAACCGCGGATGGATGACCAAAACCACGGACAGCGCTTGTAGTTTCAGAGAAAACAGCAAGGGAAAATCCTATTTTAAATGGGACTCGGTATGCAAGGCTTTGCCTAGCAACTGGGCCGGTGTTAAAAGTAGATTTTCAGCTAAACCGTTTCATATTTGATATAAAACTTTATCTCAGAGATTTCTCATAGTTGGCATATAAATGGTGTACTGAAAGTCTGAGATTTCTCGTACTTTAAACAATTAAACATTTGTTTTATCATTTAGATTTTTCTTTTTATTAACTTCATGAAATTACTGGAAATTTAATTTGTTTCGAATTCATGAAAATGTTTGCTTTTTTTGGGATTGGTTTCTGGCCAAAAGAAATGTCCGCGACCCAAGGGAAACAGTGGTCTAAAACATTCAAGATTGTGCCTTTGATTGATTGTTTGTTTTGTGTTTTGTTTTTAAGTGTCAGTACCTTCACTGTGATCCAATGTCTTCTCTATCTCCGCATAGGTTCTCGATGTTTGCTCTTGAACAGACTTGTTCATTTGTGTTTCAATGAGATGGACGATGTCCATACGGTTGATCTTGGTCAGCCTCTTGATCAGACCGTCCTCTGTGGCCACAATAGCATTACATTAAAACATAAGCAATACATACAATGAAATCATATTAAAAAAATAGTTTTCACCATTACTATCTATCACCATACCATAGCTATTTTAGCTAAGTGGAATATATAAAACATTGAAGACTGATTAAAGTAAATGTAAATTAAATTGAGCACAAAACGTTAATGGAATGATGAATGGGTTTGTCAGTTAGGCCCAAACCACACCAATGATTCGCCATGCAACTACTTGCAAGTACCTGCGACAGAATGGTGCTTTAACTGGGCATATTACACTTGGCTTGGTTGAATGCTTGATTCTGATTGGTTAATCACAGAATTCAGCTGTGTGTTATTTCCTGATAATGACTGCTCCGCTCTATAACAGACCGAGGTCTAATCAAACGCTCGGAGCCCCTGGCTGCAGCCGCTGCACTGCTTGGATTTTATGCTGTACCCAACAAAAAAAAAAAAATGCATTTCAGGTCAAATTGCCCCAGATTCTCTGAGCTGTATTGGTTGCCCTTATTTAAAGTGGTACCCTCCTGGTGGTCATGGCCAGTGTGGTATGATGTTGTACTGTACCGTTTTCAACCCTTAGAGGGTGGGACTAATGTGAAATATGCACTGGAAACAAGGAGACCTAGCTGTGCCTTTGCAACGAACACAGGGAAATGGCTAGAATCATGAAGTGGCCCAATACATCATTTACTAACTAAAAAAAGTGATTTTAGTGTTCAGTGGCTCTGTGAGAACGATGTACCTGTGGCATGCTTTCCTTCCTGTTCAGTCCAGCGTTGCAGAAGGGCGTGGCTCTGCTCCTGGAGGGAGTTCGGATTCTCTGTCCTCACCAGCTGGATCTCATCCTCATTGAAGTCCAGCTCCCGTGCCAGCTCTAGCAATTTAAAACAAATCACACCCGTGTGAAGTGAGGGGCGTACATCATCGTACATCATCATGGCATAAAATAGACACTCTATATCTTTATTTGCCATTACTATATTAAAACATTTTAAAATAGTTCATATAGATGATCTACAAGCTCACATGTCAATGGAGATTGGCTAGTTGAAAATGTTTTAAAATAGTAAAAAATGGCAAATAGGTTTAGATAGTGTGTGTTCACACTATCACCCCTAAATGTAACATACTGTTTCTGTCTGATTCTACACATAATATTCTACACATATTATATTCAGAAAATGTGTTAGATTGTGTTTCACATAATGTAAATTCAGCTCTCCCTATAGCTGTACTGAAATGACATATCCCGTTTTCAACAATATACAGTATAAAAATCACACCCGTGTGAAGTGAGGGGCGCTCTTAACATCATACATCAGCATACATCATCGCATTCCGGCCAATCACATCCTATGTCCAGTTTTTAATGTCACACTATGATGTAAAATCAATATCAATGGCATTTAATGTTTGTGTTAGGACAAAGTTTGTGTTTACACGCACACTAAAACCTGGACATGGGAGGGGATAGTGCCCATTATTGAAATGATATTTCATTTCAATAATGAGGATGACATTGGCAATTCATTAGATAACACAAAATAAAATAACAAGAACTAAAATACATATGCCATGGCGGCTTACCAGTCCAGCTGAACCCAAGAAGGTCTGCAATGATGGCTAGTGTCTCCTCTTTCCTGTCAGCATCATCCTGCCAATCCACTAGAAATGCCACCGGAGGCAAACATGACACCAATTGTCATCATAGCTCATGATCCAAGGTACAAAGACAACACTGACAACACAGCATTCAGCATTACAGGCCCCAGTCATCTTGAGTATACTTTGTCTACATGTACAGGTAACAGCTAAGCCAGTGTTGTGCAAAAGTAGTAAAAATAGATGATCTACAAGCTTAGAACAACCGTAACACGCTGTGAGCTTCTAGATGCGCTATTTTTGCAATCATTCAAAGTTTTCCACACTATTTGAATATTTTCACCTATGACATGCCCAAAATAGGAATGCCAATTTGAAAGTGGTGAAAATAGATTTGTAAACTGTGGCCTCTATGTTATAGGCTGTAATATGTGAAATCAAATGGAATGGATACTGACACAATGGTGTGATTTTTCTTTTGTCATGCTCATGAGGTTATGTGTTGGTGGTTTTCCTATTTCATCACAAACTGTGCACATCTTATAGGTTAACCACAGCATAAGCAATGAAAGCGCCATAGTAAAGCTGCATTAGTAATTCAGTTATTAATAAGTGGATAATATACGAAAACTGTGCTTCACAATGCCTACTCAAGCTACTGAAGAGCTACTGTAATAACAAAGCCAGCCAATCTTGAGATTGTGTGTACATATACATACATACATACATACATATGGAAACAAAACAACAAGACAGCCAAAATACACCACAAATGTAACAAAACATAACATGAGAAACAGAAACATGTGACACAATGAAAGACAGAAACATATGACACAATGAAAGACATGACACAATGACACAGCTCACGATAAAACAACACAACATGAAATGATTTTACGGTGGAAATTGAGAAAGAGAAAGAACAAAAAAGATTGTTTAAAAGGAGCATAGAAAGAGCAAAGGGAGGCGAAACCCATTAACATCTGGGAATACCTTGGGTATGCTCTGGAGTTTGGTCATCGCTGATTCTCTGCATCTGAGTTTCGACTGTGTCATCCCAGATGGGCCTGGACTCAAATACGTCCTCTGTGACAGAGGATGGTCGCACACGTGGCAAACGTCTGACCTCAGGATCCGAACAAGCCTGATTGTCATATTTGAAGATAACTAAATCTGGACTCCCGTGATCAGCACTGTTGATATCCTCAGCATCCAATGACGACCTGTTAGATGGCTCCTCAGTCAAGGAGAGTTGATCTCTGCTAGCTTTAGAAGTGGAGGAGGATGAGTGAGGAGTAGATCTTTGCTTAGTAAAGACAGGGAGTCTGGAAGGAGGACATTTGGATTTCACAACGAGATGGTCACTGTCCGAATGACCTCTGTTGTCTGTACTACAGCCTTTTTCTGGCTCACCATCAGACTGAGCCCTGGGCTTTGAGTAGGTAGAATCATCCAGTTTAAGTCTCTGACCCTGGCTCCCTTCAGGTATCAGTGTGACAGTTTTAGAACCTCCATTATCAATATATATATTGGCTTCTTCTGATATGACAGGAGGCGGTGCGCCCTCATATTCTGCGGGACTGTCAAACCCAACTGCAACGTCACCGGAACGTCCTACGTTACTATGAGTTGAAGCAGGCATTTCGATAACCGAGCACTGGTCCTCTTCATCTTCCTCGTCCTCTGGAGAGGATTCAGAGGAATCCTGTCTCTGTTCTGAGTACACAGAGCGGGTAACAGTTGACGTGGCTGATTGAAGGTCAGCTATGGTAGAGTCTAGGTAGCCCAGTCCAAGATCTTTTGGGCTTTCAGCTTCACTCTGAGCATTCATTAGGCTCACCAAAGACTTTGGGGAGCCCAACTGAACCTCTGTGGAGCTTCCAAGATCAGACTGAAGGAGTGAGTGTTCACTTTCAGCCATATCAGTTGTGGTTTTAATGAGAGTTCTAGGTTTAGGAACTGGAACCTGTTCATGGGAACCATCAGTGACAGATGAAAGTTGGATCTCTTGGAGGGGGATCTCTGTTCCAGAAATACTGTAATCTAGCATAATGTGATCTGTTTGATCTTCTCCAGCTTCCTCTGCAACAACCTCGTCGACTGGGTGTTCCCCTATTTGAAAGAAAGCATATCCATCTTCTTCAAAACTTCTTCTAGTCATGTCAATGGCACCTCCTCTGGTCATTTCAAATAGTTTTCCCTCCTGAAACTGAAATGGGCTGGGTGTCACCTCTTCGGATGGAGTTCGACCAGGTGTCGTGTCAGGTGTTCGTTTGTCATCTACAAGACCCATAATCCTCTGTTCCTCTGCCTCAACTCGTGCATTGAAAGCTACATCGTCGTCATCATCCTCACCCTCTTGGGTCGCACTCCAGGGCACTAACTCTCCAACAGCAACATCTTTCTCCAAGCAATGTATCTGTAGCATTGCATCCTCACTATCAGCAGCTACTATGTCTGCATCAAGTTCATCAGTGCATGCTTCTAGTTTGGATGCCTCCTCGGTCTCTATTGATTTTGAACGAAGAAAGTGAGGCTCACTGATAGAAGTTGAGCGATCAGGCTCACTATGCTCATCTTCTGTTAAAGCTTCCTCAGACTCCATATCTTCATAAATGTCCATTTCTATTTTTGTTGAGGCTTTCTTAGACTCTTCACATTCTATATCAAACCTCTCCACATCTCTGAGACTGGGAGTTAAAAATTGTGAACTTTCACCTGATCGACTGAAACAACCTATGTCTGTACTTGAACTAATATTGGTCCCCTCAACATGTTCATGAGTAATGTCTGTCACATATTGTTCTGTGACCTCCTCTACAACATTGTGGGATGAAGGTTGTTTAACTAGGCTACCATCTATCACTAAGGCATCATCTTTTTCATCTCCAATTTCTGATATTGTAGAGACCTCAGAGGATTTGTTGGTTATTTTGGCATCTTGTTCCATTTCATCAAACATTTTTATCTTAGCAGCCATCATAAACATCTCCTCGTCTGGAGTAAATTGCCCTTTGGCAGCATTGTCCTCTTCTTCTTCATCATCATCTGTATTATCTTTGCCTGTTGAAAGACCAGCTGAATCAGACATTTTGAGGACACTACTCACTTCACCATCCATACAACTTGTTGATGAGAGAAAAGCTAAGTGTTCCTTCTTCCCACTTTCCCCTTGGTGTGTGTGTTGAATATTGTCCTGCTCATCGTCATCTGTGTAAATATCTTCAGCATAAGCAAAACAAGACTTAAACTGGGAGGCATAATCCTCATGCACAGCTGTCTTTCCTGACAAATGGAACTGTTTGTCCTTTTCTTGAGTAGGACTTCCGTCTAAAGAGTCTGGACTTGGGGAGTCTCTGGTGGGGCTTGGCTCAATAGAGTCAGGGCTTGTCTTTGTGGATCTGTCCTCTGTGATAGGGCTTGTCTCCAGCGAGTCTCTTTGAGAAGACTGTCTCCCTAGCCCATCAGAAATCACATTGTGCCGGGTCTGTAGGTCCACAGGTCTTTGTGGTGCAGAATTACTGGATGCTAAGTGCTCCATTTCAGGTGTTTTCTGGGCAGGTTCAAAGACATTTTGGTCAACGGTTACTGCTGTGCCATCAGATGGTGAAACTGCAGAGGGAAAACTTTTACAATCAACCCCACCTGACTGACCTTCTGGAGCCTGAACTCCATGGGATAGTGGGGATACGTCTTTCTGGGAGCCAGTCTCCACGTCTGCAATGATACTATCTTTCTTGCTGTTCCTTGTCAGCACAACTTGTTCACAACTCTCATGAACAACATCCTCTATTGGATGGCTTTGGGACTCCACAGGCCTCTCATGTAGATATTGATTCAAGTCACTACTGAGTATTGAGACCATGCCTGACATTTCTTTCTCCATTGCAGGTTGTTGGTGCGAAATCTTTCCTTCAATCTGGACCTCTTCAAATGGCTTCTCCTCTACGAAAGAAGGGGTTGATTCTTTGGCTCGTACCTCCTCTAACGGTTTTTCGTCTTTCTCTACATCAGTCTTATCCGCCATATCAATAGTGTCTCCTATTGGTGTTTTGTCATCCGTTTGAATCTTTTGCTTTTCATAGGTGGACGATAGCACCTCATTAGAATTGTCCTCTTTATGAAGAACAACTTCTTCCCACTTCTCCTCGACAACATCTTTTGCTGAAGGCCTTCTGATCAGAGGCCTCTCCTCTAAGTACTGGTCCAAGTCACTGCTTAGCATTGATAGCATGCCTGAACTATCCTTCACTGTCGTAGATGATTGATATGGGACTTTTCTCTCTATCCGGACCTCTTCAAATGGAGACTCCACAGAGGGGGTCATTTCATTGGCCTCTCCAACTTCACTTGTTGCTATGTCATTGCCTGTAGTCTCATGTTCTCTCATCACAAAATCTGTCTTGCGTGTTGTATTGTCTACTGTGGACAATATATGTTCATCAGTGTATATAGTAAGAATCCTTTTGTTGCTGTCCTTTGTCAGAATGACTTGTTCAAATTTGTCCTGGACAACGTCATTCTCTGGAGGCCTTCCGACAACAGGCCTCTCCTCTAAGTACTGGTCTAAATCACTGCTCAGCAATGACAGCAAACCCGAACAGTCCTTCACTGTTGTAGCTGATTGATATGAGCCTTTTCTCTCTATCCAGACCTCTTCAATTGGCAACTCAACAGAGGTTGGGGTCATTTCTTTGGCCTCTACAACTTCAATCTTTGTTATGGCATTGCCTTCAGTCTCCGTTTCTGTCTTGTGTATTGTATCATCTACTGTGGACAATTTATGTTTATCAGTGGAGATTGTGAGAATTTCTTTCTGGCTGTTCTTTGAAAGAATGACTTGTTCAAACTTTTCCTGGACAGCATCCTCCTGTGGTTGCCGAACAGCAACTAGTGGCCTTCCATCTAGGTACTTGTCCAAATCACTATTCAGGAGTGACAAGATGCCTGACATATCTTTTACTGCCGGTGATGCCAGGTAATCTTTTTTTTTCTCTATGCGTACTTCTTGGAGCCGGGGCTCTAAGTTCATTTCAGTGTTTTCCATCTTGGCCTGTATGAGTTTAGTGTCAGTTTGTCTCATTGCCATCCCTTCATGTTTATCACTCTCTCCTGAGCTGTAATGTCTAATGTCTATGCTGGCATCTGAGAACACAGCCATACCTTCATGCTTGAGACTCTCAGGGCTTTGGTCCTTGTCTGACATCTGATTTTCAGTCGGAGAGACAAAGTCCTTACTATCGTTTTTCATACATGGGCTGAGGATAGAGACTGGACTCACATCAGAGTCAGAGTCCAACTGATAGTTCACATCCCCTGGCTTTGACGTCTGTTTGAACAACTGATACTCTGGACTATCTTCAAGCTCAGCCTTTATGTCAGCACTGAAGTCTTCAGAGGGTCTGCGATCAGGGCTGATTTGCATGTCTTCAGACAGCCTCCTATAAGTCTTACTGGATGGTTCCTCTAACTGCACTGTGATGAAGCCCTTCCCTGACAACTCTTTCTCCACTTTATCTATACTTTGAATAGTATTTGATTCCTCAGAGCTCTTTATCAAGTCTATTGCTTTCTCTTCTAGCCTTATGTTGTCAAGTGTCTTAACATCACTCTGTGGGAAAGAAATTGTAGGAGTTTGAGTTTGTAGTGGTGGACAATCTGTGTTGTCACTTTCAGGACTCTGTATGTTTACATACAGAGCTGATTCTGGTTTCACGAGTGAGCCAGACAAACCAGGCATGGCTTTATGTTCAAAAAGACCTGCTTTATTTTTTGAAGGGTCCTGCCCCGTCTGGAATGCTTTCATTAGGTCTCTGACAGACATAGTCTCCTCCAATCTCTCTGTCTGAGACCGGGGGGATTTAGGAGACTTAGGAATTTCAGGAAGTTCTGGCATATCTGACTCCATCTTTCTTGTGGCACTGAAAGATTTGGTTTGAATGACTGATGACTGAGGAAAAGACTGGCTTTGCTCCTCTTCAACTTTTTTCTGTATAGCTCTGACCCTATCCTTTATAGATCCAATAGATGTCTCAACCACACGAGGAGATTCTGGTGGCTCCTGGACCGGGGGAGGTGCAAGGCTAGTCTCCCCCAGAATAACATCCCCATCCAGGGACTCCTCAGAGCTCATCCTCTCCAACTCTCCCTCAGACATGCTGCATCCAGAGCGTTCCCTATCTCTAAGTTTTTTCCTAATTGGTTTCTTGATATCTGGTGGACGCCTTTTGCCATCCCGCTTTAGAACAACCTGCTCAAATCTCTCCTGGATATTGTCCTCTTGAGAATCACTTTTCATTACAGGTCTTTCTTCTAAGTAATCGTCCATGTCCATACTGAGGTGTGTGACCATGCCTGACATGTCTCTGACCTCATATGTAGGAAATGAACGGCTCCTCCTCTCAATATAAACCTCTTCCAATACAGGTTCCTTACTCATAGAGGGAGTCTCCGTTTCAGAGAGTAATACCCCGTCCTCTCTGCTAACAGTACCTCCTTCCCGTAGAATTTCTCCAACTTTAAGCAGCTCCTCTTTAAACTGTACTACTATCTCAAAAGGCTCCCCTGTTACATTGTCTGCAATCATTCTCACTCCAGCAGCCCCCGTTTCATCGACTGAGGTGGAGAATTCCATTGGTTCTGTTGTCAAAATGGCAGTCACTTTAATGAGGTCATGCTTCATGTCTGACACATCAGAGAGGAGGTCAGGGCTTGCCAGTGTTGCAGGATCAAGAGGTTGATTGGTCTGCAGGGAAAACGTCTCCGTTGATTCCGTTTCATCATCTTCCATTTAAAAAACAACGTTCACAACCAAAGAGGGTAAAGAACATAAGGGAGAAATGAAGTAGGGGAAGAGAAGACATCGGAAAACTGTGGTCAGGGCAGTGACATTAAAATTCATCTTCAGTTCAGAGAGTAAGGAGAAGACTGACAGGATACGGGACAAAGGAGCCTTGAGAAGGAAAGGATTTGGACAAATCCAAAGAGATTGGGAAGGGACAGGAGCAGCGATGGCAGAAGCGAAGCAAACAGAAGAGGCAGAGGAGGAACAAAATGATAGAATATGAAGAAGACATAACTTGGGTGTTCATGTTTGACAAGTAGAACACAGGAAAGTAGGCTACAAAAAGAATCCATGGGAACAACGGAGAGATCTGAATATGGATCCAATGGACAGAGGCATAACAAACAAAATATCTCAAGATTGTTGTTGACATGAAGAGTCATGTCTACTTACAAATTAAAACGTCAAAGCAGATAAATCATAGTAAAGCTATATTAGTAGGGTTAGAGGAATAACTATGAATAAATATCGACTGAATGAATAAATGTATTATATGGGTATACTGCAAACATGACAAATCTGAACCTTTACCGATTGATTAATCACAACATTATCATTAGAATTTGATTTGTTATGACAAAGCATTCCACATTTTTGTATAAAAATGAACATCTTTTACACAGTTGTAGCAACAACTCCTTCAGTGCCACCTGGTGGTCATCAGTTTAGGCTATGAGTGCCAATTCTCCCATTATAAAAAAGAGGGCGTTTTTAAAAAAAGTGTAAAAGTGAAATTACGTCTTGTCGGGATTGGCACCCATTGCAAAGACGTCTAGAAGACGGGATTACGGTTTTGGCACTTAAACTTATAAAAGATGGACACATTTGTGTCTCATTGTCACCCCTATGTCACCACAATATCGTTTATGGTATATCAGGTATGAAATTATGATTACATAGTGCTACTGATATGTCTTTTGTGACCTCAATGACTCATTCACAAGAGACAAAATGGCTGTGTGAATATGGTCTGTAGCTGTATGAGGCTCATACAAAGATGACGTCATGACAATAACTATGTAATGAATACATAGTTCATAGTAAAACATATAACATGTATGAATGCAAATAACTGAACTGTATTCAGTGGAAGTAATATGTTATTCTACTCAAAGTATATGTTAATGGAGATAAGAATGACTGAAATCATACAGAAAGAATTATGAAAATATAATCAAAACCAACAAATGTCAAATGCAAACAACGTGTCATTGTTTGTATATGGGTGAAGTTATTTCCATGCAGAGCAAAGGAAGTTGGCATGCTATTGTTAAAAGGGTTTCAGGAAGTGACTCTTGAACAAATGGAAAGGTCAATGGAATATTTATATTCTCATCATTGGTCGAGTTCACAAAATTTGTATTTTCAAATCCCTTTATATTATATTCCTTTGATCTTTACATTTCAAGTCAATGTGCAGTGTAGAGTTACTGCAGAAAGATTAAGTGCAACATGGATGGGGCTTAAAGAGAGGGGAATGCAATGCATATCAGCCTTAGCATAGCGGCCAGATACCAATAGGTAACTGTACACACTGTTAGTAGAGAGGGTTATTATACTTTATTATACATTGGCACATATTACGGGACTGGATTTATCATTAGGTTGTTTCAGGATACTATAGTTATTAATTGTGGTTCCCTGTGGTTTTGCATCTGGTTTCACCTTCATACAGTATGTAGACATTTTGCATGGGCCCATGAGCAACACTCATCAACTCAACAACTAATTTAATACCTGAAAATTTGACACCTTAAGAGACAAGAGGTTTTTGTAAGACACACAACTACAATACATGAAACTAATAGAAATCTCAACTTACATTTTTTGTCACTCTTCTCACTCTGTAAGAAAGGATGCCCCCAAAGAAATCATAGTTAGATATGACTCCTATTTAATTTATAGTTTTTTTTCTTGGGCTGACAGTATCATGTAAACTACTTACCTCATCATCTACATCTTGGTCTGAATCAGACTCCTGAGGAAGTGAATACAACAGAGAAATAACAAACATTACAAACACTTACTCCTATTATTAGTAAGTATACCAAGTGAATGAAACTGAGATTGACCTTAGAGTATGTTGGGAGGGTGATATTGAGGTTACAGATTGCATTGTGGTTAAGACTGCGGTAAGTCCGCGGTTCCTTGGTGAATGACAGACGACCACATGGCTCCTGGGCTGTGTCTCGAATCTGTCAGTAAAGTCAGGTCCACAGCCCATTAATTACATGAATGCTGAATTGCGTGTCTCAAACAGAGAAATTCCAGAGATGTACATGCATAACCTTACCTTGATGAACAGGGCAAGACGGTTTTCTTTGAAGGCGAAGAAGCTGAACACATGGTGCTGTCCACTTTTGGTAAGAGGCACCAGATTTCCGAAGCAGTCTGCGTATATGGGCTTTCCCTCTAGCACCTGACACAGAATATAACTGTATTACAAATCAAAAATACAATAGGAAACCATAAAATCATAAATATGTTTTGTCATTTCACTCTCTGCAGTATCAGAACTTATGTTGGCCATTTTCTTATTAAAATGCAATATGTTAAATCACTAGCACTGTATAGCACTGTTATGAAATGTGGTATTCAAGTTGGCATTCTAACTGCAAGGTTCCCAGTTTGAACCCGGGCTCCCCCAGAGTTAGTGTCCTTGAGCAAGACTCTGAAGCCCTAATTGCTCCCGATGTGCAGTTTGCTGCTTGCATGGTTTCCTCCGGCATCAGTGTATGAATGTGTGTGTGAATGGGTGAATGTAATGGACAATCTCTGTAAAGCGCCTTGGATAAAGGCACTATATACAGTAAATGCAATTTACCATTTAGAAACCTTTACAAACATATTGGTGAAGAAATGTATTGGTAAGGAATTTATCCCCAGACTGTATTAATATCCTCTGACTATCTGCATAGTTCCTCCATTACTTTACCTCCACTGTTCTTTTTTTTAAATGTTTTTTTGTGGCTTTCGCCTTAATTTTAATGGACAGACTGTCAGCCTACTGACAGCTGACAGGAAATGGGGAGAGAGATGGGGGGGTGACATGCTGTAAAGGCCGTCGGGATCGGGATTCGAACCCGCGGCACACTGCCAGACTGGGTTACCAGCCAAGATGCCTGGACCGCTGAGCCACGGCCCAGGCCTTTAGCTCCACTGTTCTGACACACTCCTCTCCCCTCATTAGGCTCTCACTATTTCTCCTCACCTCTACATCTCTGCTTCGGGCCACCTCGGTAAAGTTCTCTTGCTGTTCCAGTGTCTTGTCCATCTTGTCGTCGGTCATGCAGAAGCAGCGCAGGCGGGCCTCGATGGGGTCCAGTGTCTTGGCAAATATAACAAACTTGGCCATGTAGGGAACACATATGAGCTCCCTGTACAGCTGGGTGGAGAAATTGACTGACTCCTGGATCTGCCGGCAATCTATCAGCCAGAACCTATGGGTTAGAATGAACAATACATAATACAGTCATGGACAAACCCTCAGGGAATGAGATAAGCATAGTAACATACACCCAGTGCTAGAGCACCAGTACTTAAGTACATTTCTACTTTTAACTCAAGTACAAATTCGACAGAGCAACCACGGCTGACTGCATGTGCAAAGGAGACTATACCTTGCTGATACGTTTGTGGTGAAGGATACGCATTGGTTAATAAAGGTGAGGGGTGTGGAGCCAGTAATGTCCTCCCATTGGGCTGGAGTGGTTCCACCTGAAACACAGAGAAAATAAATGCCTGTCAACAAAAAGCAACACATTTTAATTGCTTTAAAAAAAACTGGACCTGGAAGTTTCCATGTACAGTATGCTCCAAATCTGGAAGTTTGAGGTCAAGCAATTCCATTGGCTAAACACTCAATCCTTATTTCCTTACACTGGCTATAATACCCTCTCTAACTTAATGTCTAAACATAACCTGCAATGAACCCTTTGTCAAGTCAGTTGCTTTGTATTGATATTCTGTGCGTTCAATTCTTTTTTTATTTTTAAGATATATTTTTGCGGCTTACACCTTTTATTGGTTTTTGAAGGGACAGACAGTAGGCTGACAGGAAACGGGAGAGAGATGGGGGGATGACATGCAGTAAAGGCCGTGTCGGGCTCGGGAGTCGAACCCGCGGCATACTGCGACTGGATTACCATTTACCAGTCGGGTGCCCAGACGGTTACGCCACCGCCTGGGCTGTGCGTTCAATTCTTATTTTAAACTTGGTGTCAGTAAAAAGGAACATCACAGGTAGAGCATGGTGACAGGGCATATCATGTTTGTTTTTAGTTTTTCCAAGAATGATGTTATAGCAAATTCAACATAAACAAGGCGGAACCAGGGCGGAACAAGGCAGAAAGAGCCTGCTGGTTAGTCAGTCAGGGACCAATCAGAAGTCTGACAAAGGGTGCTCTTCCTGTTCATTCAGTTCATCATGGGTATAATGTCATAACAATGTCAGGAGAAACTAACTTTTAAATAACAGAATTCATGTTTATGCTTTGTCAGGTGGTGGCAAAGGCTTGTCATGAACAAAAGATGCTGTATTATAGTATGTACTGTACAGTATGCACTGTAGTTAACAACATGGACCGGTAATTTCCCTCAACTTACCAGTAATACTGCACAGCAATCTCAAGGTGGTGTTCTCCCCACTAAACTCATTGGGTGCGCTATCATTGGGGCTCTTGGGAACCGGTATTGTCATTGTGATTGGCTTGTGGAACTTCCTCCTTCTTGGTTCTAGCGTCACGATTGGGCTGAATGTGGCCTTGTTACCCAGAATCTTCCTCACTAGCTCAATGTTGATTGGCTGTGCCTATGAGGAAGAACAAGAAACAGACTCATTATAGTTACCGCTACTTTATTGTGTAGTTTAGTGCAGTGGTTATAAATAGGCGGTATGAATTGGCGGTCCAAATCAGTCCAAATCAGTTTTCACACTTTAACGTCTTATACATTTATATTTCCCCCAAAATAGGCCTATACATATTTTTTGTCTTTTTTTTTTTTTCTTTTTACATTTTATCACATATATTGTATGGGTGTCCCTATAGAACAAAAATGTTCAGATGGGGGTCAAAGTTCAAAGTTCTTTATTATTAGTGTCCCCAGGGGGCAATTAGGTTTGCGGCCAAATAGCAAAAACTCATAATTTGGGGGTCATTCTACCTGTAGTCCAACTCTGATCTTCTTGGTGAGGGCTCCCTCAGGGAAGACGGCCTGGACCTGGGGCACCAGGGTGCTGCTCAGCACCCCACCTTCCGGGCCAATCAAATGGCTGTCCTGCTTGATCCTCGACACTACCGCAAAGTATTGTGGGAAATCCCGGGTGATGATGCGACATATTCTCTTCTTCTCCAACTCCTCTGGGGAATCCAGCTCTGAAAGGGAAGATGAGAGTTGAGATACACCTTAGTAGTGTTGATTTTGACAGACATGTTTGCTTTTGTTTTTGTCATTGTCAAGTAGTTTTAGTATTTTTGTCATCTGGAATGTTTCAGTGTTAGTCTAGTTTTAATCAACTAAATATCGTAAGATTGTATTCGACTATTTAAAATAGTTGATTTTGTCTACTAAAATGTATTTTGGCTGGCCTTGATGCCTGATTTTACACTTGGTTGTATGTATGCTGAAAATAGCCGAGTGCACCCAAACATAAAATTACTGGTCTTTTAGTTCTACTACAACGAAATTGTCAATATATTTAGTTTTATTCATCATAGCTTAGCTTAGCATTTTCTGAAAAATGTGGTTAGGCCTCAGGTGTAAATGAGTTAAAAAACAACAAACAACGACCAAAACGTTGCCCGATAAAATGCTGTAAGTGAAGACAGTGTGCAGGATTCCATTTTGTTCTGATTATAATTACAAAACACACATTAACCACTTCAGCTCTACAGTATATACATTTAGGCCATTTGAAAATAGCCGATCTAAATAGTAGATCTGCTATTTTCAAAAGATTTTTATACATTTGAAAACTTGAAATGTGACATTCTGCATAATGAGTACTTTGTACTGTTTGTACTTTGAGTGCATTTTGATGCCGATACTTTTTTACTTTTACTAGTACATTTTGAATTCAGAGTATTTCTACATTGCAGTATTGATACTTTTACTTAAGTAAAACATGTGAGTAATTTCTTCCAACACTGCAGCTCATATTCACCCTCATCCATGCCGTTGAGTATCTGGTTGAGCTCCTCCTCTGTGAAGTCACAGTGGTGCTCCCTCCAGCTCTCCCCAGTCTCACTCCTCAGGATCACTAGCTCTCTCTCTGTCCCCCGCAGAGCAGCGAAGTGGGGGATCTCCACTATCACAGGCCTGAGAAGAAATAATATATATGGGTGTCTGAGATGAAGCCATGCAATGTCAGCAGCAGCAGCATGGCGACTGGGGCTGACTCACTGTAATGTGAGACGGGTTGGGAAGAAATAACAATTTGATTCTATTCAAAGAGAACGATAACAATCTTGTTTAAAAAAAAGAAAAATGCGTGCAGTGAAACAAGGGAAAGAAATTATACAAAACACACAAAACAATAAAATAAAATAAAATAAACATCCAGTATCCATTCCATAAGGCAGGGGGATACAACCAGAAAGGTATCTGCGAACTCATAAGGGATAGACAAAGGCAAGCGAGAGTAACATAACATATATAATTTGCGTTCAATGAACCCTTGAATAGGGCAGAGTGGTGTGGAAGGGGATATGACTAGGTAGGGCTGGGCAATTCATCAAAAATATATCAAAACCGATATTTAGAACCAAAAATCGACTTAATGTTGCTCATGTAGGTTAATCAATGAATCAAGAAAGAAAAAATCAACAGGAACATCTTTATAGAATAGATTGTATTATACGTCACCGTACAATGATGGTGTGCAAGTACAGTGAAAATAGCTGATATACAAGCTCACATCGTATCACGACGCAACGTGTTGTGAGCTTGTAGATCTGCTATTGCAATTATTTATTCATTTCCATAAACGTGTCGCAATGGGCTAAATGTATACATGCCATTTTGGAAAGAACTTCCCTACTTCCTTCACACAGGTGTTACAGATGATACTAATGAAGGGTCCGTTCCATTCTGGTCAAACAGAGTCAGGGTGCTGCTATTGTGCATGTTGACTCACTGGAAACACTCTGCTACACCAGTGGGTCTCAAAGTGTTCTTGAGTGGGTTCCAAATGGCCCTGTACGGGTGTGTAACTCTGAGAGTGTACATTTGTACACTCTCAGAGTTATGGGGGTCCTTGAAATTAAAAGATTTGAGAACCACTGCACACTAAATGGAACAGAGCCTTAATTAGTATCATCGGCCCAGAAGTAGGAAGAGTTATTCTGTGTGCATAAAGGCCATTGGGGACGTTATATGGCCCAGCCCTATATGACTAGGGTGCTAGAGGGGTGGTGTTGCGTCCATAATCCATTGCCCTACCCGAGGAACTTGGTCCCTGGAGGACCCAGCTGCAGGATGCGACTGACTAGGCTCTCACCCTCATTCAGAGGGGGCGGGGCCGTGGGAAGGTGGAGCTTACTGATCCGTACGCAGCACAAAGAGGGGAGCGGAGAAGAGAGCATGAACACACACACACACACACACACACACGGACACACGGACGCACACACGCACGCACGTACTCAATCATCATTCGCCTCATCATTCTACACACTGGCCACAGGGACAGTGAGTCATGCACGCAGTGGTGGTAATTAACAATGTACTGTACAGTTACTCATGTACAATACTTTATTGTACAATACTTATATTTCTACTCTACTACATTTTGGAGGCAAATGATGGGGGGGGATATAGTATATAGCCTAGTAGTTAAAATAAGCCCTTCTTTACCAGCTGCTATACATTAAAGATGTAGCTTCTACCCTGGATTTGAACCCTCTTTCCAGTGCAAGTGCTGACATTTTTACCATTGAGATAATAAAGCCTGCCTATACTTGCTCAGGGGATAAATTGAATCTTGACCATCAGGTCCAATGTATTCATAAAAATCATGCATATCCCCGCTTTAACTACGCATTAATGCGCCGAAAATAATTATAAAGGCCAATTTTGTAACGCCTAATTTACTTTTGCTTATATTATAATAATAATAATATTATATTTTGATTCTAAAGGGCTTTTCAAACGGGAAGCGATATAACGCGCCTATAGTTCATTTCCAATGAGACCTGCGATTTTTTTCGAGTGGCAACATCGCAACCGTATTTACGTGAGCGTGGTCCCGTGAATTTGTTACGCGCGTGCTCGTTTCGTGCACACGCCCACTACTCACCAGACCTGGATTCTGTTTAGCATTTCTTTACGCTTGCGTTGTTGCGCCCCTCTTGAGCAGACCTATAGAAGACCTGTCGTTGATCCATGCAACAACGTCTGCGTTAATCACTGCACGTTTGAAAGGACCTACTATTTCAACTTATGTAAAATTTTGAATGCAGGACTTTTTATTAGGTATTTCTACTTTTAGTTGAATAAAATATATGAGTACTTCCTCCACCACTGCATGCAGACTCAGAATGCACCGCATTCACAGTCACACATGCTTACCCCAGGAACTGGGCACCGGTAGGCCCCACTTCTATGATGCGTCCCGCCAGCCCCTCTCCTTCCACCATGGGGGGCATGGACGCCAGGCGGTGTCTCTTCACCAGCCTGCATGTCACCCGCGTGGGCGCCGAACACTTCCTGGGTGGCACGATGATGCGCAAGCCGTTGTGACGGCAGCCGCGCATGGCTCCGCCCCTGGCATCAACCATGAAGCTGACCAGGAAGCTGTGCAAGAAAGTTCGAACGTGGCGTCAAAAACTCTACGGACATTAGGAAAATAAATATTACGGATGTACTGTAAAATCCTTTACTCCGACAGTGTACAAATGGTAACCAAATGGACGGTTACAGGTGTATGGGTCCATTTAGTTTAGATTTGTACACTCTCAGAGTAGGCTTACCAATGCGTTATATTTGTACCCTCTCAGAGTTACAAATGGATAGATTAACAGTGAGGATTTTACCGTGTACTCAAACATGTAATATGCAGCTGACACGGAGGAACTTCATGCAGGCAAAGCAACTGAAACGGAGAAAGCACTGCTCCGTGACATCGACATGTGGCGATAGAACAACCACAATGTATCACCAGTGGCAAGAAAAGCATTCGGTTAGGGTTACACAGGCGAGTGAGGAGAGCTTTGAACATGCTCTCCCGGGTGGATGTTTCGCATCATCAAAGAGGAAATTACGGCAGACCCAACTACTGGATGATGTCGGACAAGTGAGTGTCAGTATCAACCGAATGGCATCTCCAACAAACAAATTGACCCAAACGGACCCTTACAATTTCCTTTGGATCAATGTTTACATTCTCAAAGTTAAATTGACACTGTTGATTTCACTGTGTGGACATGACACATGCAGATGAAGTTATGGCTATAGCGTAAAGATTTATCAAAGACAAAGTAAATCATGCACTGCATTCAGGTCAACATATAAACAACCTTGTCAGAATGTGTCAAACGAAAAGATGTGGATTGAGGGTTGAGGGGAAGAGGAGATAAACAGAGAGAGACAGAGAGAGACAGACAGACAGACAGAGACCCAGGGAAAGACAGAGTGAAAATGAGAAAGTGAGAATGAGAGAGAAGCCAATATGATGAACATCACCTGCTGTTGTCATGGTCTAGGCACGGTGAGGAGCTAGAAGCAAAACACAACAAACACGATCACAAACACGGCGACAAATAGCGAGAGGAAAGAGAAAGAACAGGAGCGAGAGAGAAAATAAGATAAAACAAGAAGGAAGGAGTGAAATACAGTGACGGGAAAAACCTGACCAGAGATAGAACACGGAGCACGGGATTAAGAGGATGGAACAAAAAGGTTAATTAGAAATTGTGGGAGGAATATGGACAAAACAAAGGAAAGAATCCTACACCCATCATAACTGAAAGGCGTGATCACAAATCACATAAACCTTAAAATATATGCATGATAAATCTAGGAAATAACGTTGGTGCCTGTGTTTCAGTGCGTGAGTGAGTGAGTGAGTGAGTGAGTGAGTGAGTGAGTGAGTGAGTGAGTGAGCCAAATTCCAATACGCAAAATCTCGGCCAATCACTCACTCATACTTGGCCACTCCAGCATGGTGGTGTTACGGTGAAATTGATGATCCAATGAAATATGTGACTTTTGTAGACATAACGCCAGTGTCCGAAAGTAAATCATTGCGGTTTGTTTATTAGCAGAGTTCAACTTAGCGGTATTTAGGACACATACATATGTAAAGACCTCCACGTAAGTTATGTGAAGTCCAGAAGATGGTCACATATTTTGGCAGGTCACCAATTTCACTGTAACTCTGCCATGCTTTGAAATTTGGCTATTGCGTTGTGTGCGTAAACGCGTATACTAACCCAGAGTGCAGCAGGCTGGAAGACAGCAACACATTATCCAGGTGCTCCGCGCCCCAGCTCAGACGATAGGACTCCTCCTTCATAGATAAAGCTGACACCTGCAGAGTGCCAAAGACAGTGATCGATGCAAACATTCATTACAACAATAACAGTGCTAACAGTGCATTGAAAATTGCAGATCTGCAAGATCACAGCTCGTCGTATAGATCAGGCATCGGTTCTCACCTGGTGGCTGGTAATCATGTCTTCTATCAGAATCCCCTCTCTCTGGTGGAAGCTTCCAAGAGGAGTCTGGTTGGGCCTATTTGGACATTGATATGAAAGTAGTCAGTTCTGGGTGTGTTATAATGTATGCAGCCTCTGTACGCTGTGGAAGCAATGCATCTTCTTCACACAGACATAAATTGAGTGATTTGCCAGCTGGATGGCAAAGTAATCTTTTCGGAATGTGTGTGAGTGAGTGAGTGAGTGAGTGAGTGAGTGAGTGAGTGTGTCTGACCTGTCCAGATTGTGGCTCATGTAGCTAAAGCCGTCCAGGTAATGTCCAGGTAACGAGTCATCTCCCAGCTCTCTGAGGTCCTCTGCTCTCAGATATTCCCCTCCATCTCCGGTCATGGTGTCTTCACCTGGAGGCAGGAACCAAATGAGAAATGATCAGTGAATCAGAGACCCAGGCCACAATTGATTGATTGATTGAAATATTTATTAACAGTTTGTAGAATTTACAGTACATTTTAAGCACAAACTCAATACAAAGACTGTCAACTGTGAGTGGACGACCCAATTAAGCATTACACTTGTTTACAACAGGGTCCACATTGTTCAATTCATCAAAACATTTAAAGACATACATACATTTAGACATACAATCATGAATCCCGTGATGTCTGCCGCACTCCTCATGCAGTTAGTTTACAGTACACCATCACATGAATCTCTGCACAGAGAGACCCCCCCCCCTTCTAAAACATGATCAGGTATTATGATTATACTACCGGTATTTTTTATTTATTTTTATAGTGTACAGAAAGTGTTACAATTGTTTTATGTGGCCACACCCACCAGTTCATTAAGTATAGGCCTACCTGGTTTTCACGAGGCCAAGTCAGAGGTTGATTACAAAACGTGAGGACTCCCTGTTTTTGCCATGCATCCCCTAGTGCATGACAAAATGTGCATCCTAGCCTAGTGCATGACATACAGGGCTCTATACTAGGTACGCTAGTATTTAACTCTGCACCAATCGTTTCTCGATCTACATGCTCACAACGCAACAAAAAGCGATGTGTTGTGAGCTTGTATATCTGCTATTTTCACCAAATGTTCGCAATGTGGTATAGGGTTCATGTGTTAAGATATACAAGTACAATACATAAAAGTACACAGGAGGAGGAGATTTTCAAGGCAGCGGGCAGACAGGGATTTAAAGCAGCTAAAGTAGTTTTAATGACATTTTATTTATTATTTTTATTTATTTTATTATTTTATTTTATTAATTCAGACAGCCAGCAAAGTGTTAATCGCTCACTTTTTTATTTATTTATTTATATATTTTGTCTCTGTGGCACCTCTAGTCTGCCTTCAAAGATTTTCCTAGAAGCGTTGTCATTGGTCCACTTCCTGATTGGTTAGTCATGACCAATGACAAAGCTTCTAGGAAAATCTTTGAACACAGACACCCCTAGAGGTGTCACAGAGACTAACATTTTTGTCTTTTTTTTTAGTGTTTAACACATTGCTGGCTGTCTGAATAAAATAAAAATTAAATAACTAAAAGTAATAAAAAAATTCAAAAACTCCAGGCCAAAACTACTTATAGCTACTTTAAGTACAATGCAGACAATGTTTCTCTAAATGTGTAATTTGGAGGATTAAAACCACTGCAGCATGCTTCAACCTTTTGTTTTTTATTATTATTATTATTATTATGCACAAGAACACAGAGGCTGACTATTGCCTCAAGTGCACACTGGCAGGCAGGGAAGGACAGTGTGGTTGTCTGTCAATTATTGTCCAGTACCTTCCTCCTCCTCCAGAAACACCTCAGCGAATAGCTCTTCATCCATAAGCCTCAGCGCTACAGAACACACAGTCTTAAGAACCACAGCTACAAAACGAGATACATCACCCACCCACAATCCATGTCTTAAAATGCACAGGGGAATGGGTGCTGCTTTGGGTTTGAGGTTTTGAGCGAGAGAGTAGCTTAATATGATAGTTGCTTGTTCACGTGTAAAAAATTAAGTGGATTCCTTCTGTGTTCAAAATAACCGCTAATTTATGCTTTGAAAATCATTACCATTTGAAAATTCGACATTTTGTCAAGCGATGTGTCAAACAACACAGTACTACTTATTCGCCAAGGCATACAGTAAGTTAAGGCATCACTCACCCTCTTCATCAGACACATCCAGCATCTCAGTCATCGTCTCTGGAACATTCAGCTTATGCTTCTCTGTAACCGTCTGGAGCAACACACACACACACACACCATGGATACACAACATAAGAAAAAGAACATGATGAACAAGCTGAACAATTGTACAAGACGTGGGATCCTGTCATCCTGAGGGGGTCTGCGGAAATGTTTCGTGGAAATATGGGGGAAACTAAATCCGTCCAGGATATACGTTAGATTCTGACACTGCAGAATCACCGATGATGAGCTCGAATCCCGATACAAGAAAAAACCTGATAACAAGCTTATTGAGAACCCGGTATCAATAAAGCTTTGGGCTTATCAAGCCTGTTATCGAGCATAGAGGCCCATGGCATCAAGACAAGAGGCAATCAAGAAATAAATTGAATCACCCAAGCTGGCACAAACATGTCGGTCTAAAAGTATATTGATACCTGCCAACCAGTGCTGCCCCGGTAAACAAAATTATGCTTTTAAAGTGACGGTACACACATTAACCAGTTAACAGTTTCTTCAATATTAGTTTCCAAAGGTAAAAAGGTAAATTGCCGTGTATTCAAAAAGTGCTGTATTTGGAGGCCCTCGTAAAAGATACTGGTTCTGTTTCAGAATGTATTGTTGTCTTGCGTCTTTCCCCACAAAATAATACAAAATGCTAGACAGTGGGCTCGATAAGAACCCGGCTTGATAAGCCTGATCGATAAGGTGCTCGTTATCAATAAATATTTACGAGCTCCATCCCTACCGTTGTTGTGGTGACGACCTCCTCGGTCACAACCTTCAGCGTGTCCACCACAGAGATGTAGCCCAGACGTCTAGCGATGGACAGAGCAGTGTTTCCATTCTGACACACACACAGAGAGAGAGGTAGACAACGACAGAGTGAGATTGCTTAAAGACCGGCTAACGATACATTTTCTTGATTTGTTGAGAAAGGCTTGATTTGTTTGGTCTCACCAGGGTAGTAACATTGGGTTTGGCTCCGTGCTGTAGTAACACATTGATTACATGTGTGTTTCCTTGTTGTGCTGCCTGGTGAAGAGGCGTGTATCCGTTCTGTAGAATAAAGAAAATAGGTTATTAGACCATGAGACCTAAATCATAATAGCACAGTTTTTTTTTGTTTTTGTTTTTGAGTGGTGCAACCACTCCAAGGAACAGCAATGTCCGTGTTCACCTATGTGTTCACCTATGTGTTCACCTATGTGTTCACCTATGTGTTCACCTATGTGTTCACCTATGTGTTCACCTATGTGTTCACCTATGTGTTCACCTATGTATGTGTTCACCTATGTGTTCACCTATGTGTTCACCTATGTGTTCACCTATGTGTTCACCTATGTATGTGTTCACCTATGTGTTCACCTATGTGTTCACCTATGTGTTCACCTATGTGTTCACCTATGTGTTCACCTATGTGTTCACCTATGTATGTGTTCACCTATGTGTTCACCTATGTGTTCACCTATGTGTTCACCTATGTGTTCACCTATGTATGTGTTCACCTATGTGTTCACCTATGTGTTCACCTATGTGTTCACCTATGTGTTCACCTATGTGTTCACCTATGTGTTCACCTATGTATGTGTTCACCTATGTGTTCACCTATGTGTTCACCTATGTGTTCACCTATGTGTT